>NC_067418.1:27574430-27877460 GCF_009764475.1 Pristis pectinata
ACCTTTGTGTTTTTCCAGGGTCAAGTAATGTACTCAGAATAGTGCTTAGTGAAAAACTAGTCCCAGATATAGTGCATTGCTGATGAGAAGTGCCAAACAGAGTGGCCCTGCTCACATTTATTGGGCCATCCTTCAAAGGGAGGGTAAATGCTGTAGCTCTCCCTTCACCTCCCTCCAGGTTCAATATTATATTTCCATTTCCATCTATCATCTAGCCCATCCTTGGTCAATGTGAATGAATAAATAAAATCAATGTTGAAGACCGATAAAAGGTGATATAATTTTTGTTCCTATTTACAGTCACAAGGCCTTTAAGTGTATATCCCTTGACTTTGGATTGCTGGCCAAATTCTTAACTTCCCTTTATGCTTTTTCCCTGTCCAAGGTCAACTTAGCATGGGTGGCAATGAGTAACCATTCAAATAAGCTGATGGAGAAAATCAAAAGGAAAACTTGCAATTATGCAGTGCCTTTTCCAACATCAGATCATCTCAAGTGCTTTGAAGCCAATGAAACATTTTTGTAGTTACTGTTGCAAACATGACTGCTCTTCCATTGAAAATCACAACAATGGCAACATGATGAAATGCAAATTGAAGATTCAGCTGTTCATTGTAATTTTCTGAAATTTTATATTTTATTGTCTCATCTTCATTTCACCTTTAAGACAAGCTATTTTTTATGGGAGGCTTGACTTCTTTGTAAGAAAGGCCAATAAGGAACATCATTTAAAAATCTGACGTATTTTAAAAGTACTTCTTGGCATATGTTGTGAATGTGCGAGTGAAAAATAGAAATTCAAAGAAATAGGTGATTAACAAAAAGAAGCTTCTTTAATCCATATGTTTTGGTCATGTCTGAGTTTGGAAAAATTCTGGATAGAGATATTTCAAACTTTTTCTGTACTTTTTAAAATAAATTTTAAGCCAAATCCTTTAACTGCATTATTCGGGATTATTGGAGAAAAAGATATAATTTTGGAGACTTCTGACTTATTTCTCTTATAGTCAGGAGGGCTGTATTGCTTAATTGGAAGGAAACTATTCCTCCCACTCATGCTCAATGGTTACGGGATGTCATGTCATATCTAAATTTAGAGAAGATCCGTTGCTCTATTTCTGGATCTATTCTGGACTTTCAAATATTATGGGGACTTTTTTGAACTACTTTCAAAACCACTGATTTGGTACTTAAGGTGCAGATATCGGCCAATACTACTATGTCTTTAGGATGCTACTAAACAGCTTTGGTTTTGGTAGTGGGGTTAGATTTCTTTTATAATAAAATTATTCCAATTTATCAATATCAATTGATATCTTTTTTGTTTATCAATATGAAGCAGTGTGATTTCTAGTGTGATTCAATACAATCTATTTTGTAACTTTTTTCCTTTGTTTCATGCATTTTATACTTCTTATTTGAAATTAATAAAAATATTGAAAAAGAAAGAAAAAAAATGATTGTTGAGCTGGTCACCCTCCCAATGCCCACTCACTGGTGAACTTGGTTCCTTGTTGTCCTGCTGGGAGGTGGAATATTTCAGCCTTTGCATTAGCAGGCAATCTTCACATTCTGCTGAGATTGTTTGGTGCAAATGGTGAGAGGCCTCTGGATGACAACAGATAACCCTAAACTGTTTTGGGGTAGCAGTGCGGGTAAATTGGCTGCAGCCCATTGAGACATCCTGAGGTTATGAAAAGTGCTTTATACATGTATTTCTTGCTTTCTCAAAGAACTTGCATTATAAAGTACTTTTATAAAGTATTTTATCAAAAAACAAAGAAAATGAGAAAACAATTTTTGCCCCACATGTAAAGCAGGATATGATATTGCATTTTATGGATCGATGACGTTTAAGGCTGAGTTTGACTTGGAGGCTTCTGAGTTTCTGAACCTCGAGGGAATTGCATGATTGGGTCATCATTGGGAATTCATTGACCTCACTGTATCAATCAATCAATGGGCTGGAGTGTATGACTCAGAGCAAACCAGGAACAAAGTCAATTCACTCAGAAAAGGGTCCCTTAAAGATTAGATGAAACAGAATCTGAGGCAACTTCTGATGATAGCAGGGTAATTTGTCCAGGAAAATGGAGTGAGTGGAAGACAGTTGCAGATGAATTATGTGCCTTATATTAAACTCAGTCAATTACAGCAGCATACTCACAGATCTTCGTTCACCTTCGACTAATGCCCACTCTGGCTAGCTATACCATTGTTGCCATATGCAGACCTAAAACTGAGGACGAGCAACTTTCTTTCCCATGTTCTGTTCATGGGCAGGCGACTGGTTGGCCAAAGATGCTTCTGCAGAACCGAGTCCTGTATCTAACAGGGGCTGTAACCTGTGTGTCAATCACTGAAGGCGGAGAGACGTCCCTTTGAAAGCAAGCTGTCTCAGAAGTGCTTCTCATTTCGGTTGAGGGAGTCTAAGGGCTCTGGGATAACTCGCTGAGCTTTCCGTTCGTCGCCAATTTTTTTTTGTTGATTGTCGAGAATTTTCTCGCCCCGGGAGAATGTTCTACTCTGACATTCTGAGAGAAAGCCGACAGCAGCAGATGGATATCCGAGAGGCTGCCTCTCTGCGCCAGCAGAGGCGAATGAAACAAGCCGTTCAGTTCCTCCATAAAGACTCGGCGGACTTGCTACCCCTGGACGGCCTCAAAAAACTGGGCACCTCCAAAGAAACCGTAAGTGACCGCCTGATGTTGGGCAAAGACCAGTAAAAGGGGTAGCCGGAGAGAGCAGGTTATGAGGAATGGTTCCTATGTGTCTGTAGTTCCCTCAATATGTCGACACACAGAGACCATCAGTGACGGCTGGACTGCCCGGAGCCGGAGGTATTTCACCGGGTTATGGACTGCCGGCGGCTCCCGTGTGCTGCTGGAGTCTCATTGGATTTTCATGTACTCCGATCCTCTGGATTTCGGGTTAACCTTGCGAGTACATCCTCTCTGGAAAATGCCCTGTTCATGTCGATTTCACCAAATCCGCCGCTCCCTCTCAGTTTCACTCATTCACTGCTGTGGGGCAAGGACTGGTCCGCTGGGACAGCAGAGATCAAGCTGGAGAGCCGGAGTTTTCCGGACGGCATAGGCACGATAGGCCAAATGGTCTTCCTTGACGCCGTTATTCTCTTTGATTCTCGAAAACGTTTCAAAGTAAAAAAAAAACAGCTGCTGGAGGAACTCAGCGAGTCAGGCAGCATCTGTGGAGGGAGATGGACCGTGGACGTTTCAGGTCGAGACCCTTCATCTGGACTGATGCTCCCAGAGCCGCTGAGTTCATCCAGCAGTTTGTATTTTGCTCCAGATTCCGGCATCTGCAGTCTCTCGGCTCAGCATAATTAAAGTATTTGTTTCACTATGAGAATTCCTTCATCGTGATCAAACTAAATAATAACGAATCAACTGATGTTAAACATTTTCTTTTTGATTAATCTGGGAATAGTCACATTATTGGACATGTTACCATAATTCAGTTGGAATAACGAGTACAATGCCGAAATTAAGAAAAAGAAATGAGTCGAGTGTGTAAGAATTGGGCGATCTCATGTTGCGCTGTTTACAGCATTGTCAGTAGTTAAAATGATCTGAAGCCCAATATATTGATCCGTTGAAGTAATTAGGACATTGGCCCGCAGGAGCCAGCCGTCACTCTCAGCTGTACTGGAGGAGTTACTTGCATGTGCTTTATTGGTGGTGAGAAACTGCAACAGAGTTATAGAATCGTACAGCATGGGGAAAGGCCGTTCGGCCCATTATGTCCACGCCGACTGGTGGGCGCCCGTCCGTATTAAACCTATCTCCCAGCACTTGGTCCACAGCTTTCAATGGCTAAACGATTCAAGTGGTCATTAAGATATTTCTTAATTGCTGGCAGTGTCCCAGCTTCAACCATTCTCTCAGGCAGTGCATTCTAGGTATTTAACACTCAGGGTTAAGATGATTCCCTTAATATCCTCTCTAAATCTCTTTCCCGTTAACCTAAACGTGTATCCTCTAGTTTTATCTACGTGTGAGACGGGGAAACGTTTCCTGCAGTGTCCCTATGCCTATCAGACTTTTATATACTTCAATCATGTCCCCTCTTAACCCCCTCCACTCTGGGGAGAACAGACCCAGCTTCTGCAGTCTCTCCTCATAACTGAACTGCTCCATCCCAGGCAACATCCTGGTGAACCTCCTCTGCACCTTCTCCAGCACTATCACATCCTTCCTTTATATGGTGACCAGAACTGCACACAGTACTCCAGCTGAGGTCTGGCCAATGTTTTAAAAAGTTGGAACATAACCTCCCTACTCCCTACTTATTGAATACTTACTGTATTCAGTACCCCAACTAATGAAGACCAGTATCCCAAATACCTTTCTAACCACATTATCTACCTGTGTGGCTACCTTCAAGAATCTATGGACTCGTACTCCAAGGTCCCTCTGTTCTTCAATAGTACCCAGGACCCTACCATTCATGGTGTTTGTTGTAGTCTCATTAAAACTCCCATTGAATAGGAAAGTGTACCCATCTATAATAAATACTAGCTAACCAGTTCCAAGTTTGTATTGTAATGGTTGGAATCAAATATTTGAATTCTGGATATGCATTGTTACCAATGTGCAGGGAAGTCTATAAGTTCCAGTTAGAATCTGTGTTCTTTTCCAAGGCAGTCTCTCAGGGTTGAGGATGGCTATCCAGTTGAATGGGTTCTGAAAAGACTGAATGAACCCAATGTGGGCTCTGCAAACTCTGCCAGAGAGAGAGCAGAAGTTGCTTGTTGGGCAGGTTGGCGGATATGTCACATAGAGGAGTGTGCTACTTCTGCTGGGATTCTGCACACTCCCAACAAAGGCATGAGATTCTCAATGTCAGCTGGAAAGTTCCTTCTCCATTTTAAGTGGTCGTGGGCTAGGGATTCCGGCAAGTTGGTGGGAATGTTATGTTTTTTTTCAAGGTGGCGTTGAACATATTCTTGAGTTGTTTCCCTTGTCCTCTGGGAAATTACTGTTACCAATCTGTTGAAATATATGTGCTGCAGACAGATAATTAGAGGCTGAAACCTGCTTGTTTGGCACATTGAGGACATTTTAATGGTAGTTGCATCAGACAATTTAAATGTCAATTTCATTAATTTACTTATTTTAAATTGGTTAACTCCAATGTAGATTAAGTAAAGCAGAATACTGTGCCTTAAGGTTCTGAGATAAAGGTCATTGACTTGAAACTTTTAATTCTTTTTCTCTTTCTTGGAGGCACAGTACTCATGTGGCTGGTCCAGTTGAGTTTGTGGTCATTGGTATCCCCCAATGTGTTTTGCTGGGAGACTCATTGATGGTAATGCTATTGAATACTAAGGGTAGCTGTTTATACTTTTCCTTGATGAAGATAGCCTGGCACTTACATGGCACAAATGATACTTGCCACTCTATCCTTGCCCAAGTGTTGTCCTGCTGTATGCAGGCATGGACTGCTTCATCTGCTGAGGAGTTCAAAATAGATAGGAACATTGTGCGATTATCAGCGGCCATCCCCACTTCTGACCTTGTAACAGAAGGAAGATCATTGGAGAAGCAGCTGAAGAAAGTTGGGCCTAGTACACAACCCCAAAGAACACCTGCAGTGATGTCATGGGGCTAGAATGATTGACTTGCAATCACAACTATCTTCCTTTGTGCGAGGTATTGTCCAACCATCAGTGTTTTCCTCTTGATGCTCTTTAACTTGTTTTTTCAAGGCTCTGTGGTGGCTCATTACGTGAAATGCTGCCTTGATATTGGGAGCAGTTACTCTCTCCTCATCGTTGGAATTCAGCTCTTTGGGTCAAGGCTGTGAGAGGCCCTGGCTTGGTTCTGGAGGACAGGTCTTCAGAACTACAGCAGGGTTGTTGTCTGATCCAATTGCCTTTGCTGTATCCAGTGCCCTCAACCTTTTTTTTATATGACATGAAGTGAATCAACATGGCTGAAGACTGGGTTCTGTGATGGTGTGAATCTCAGGAGGAAGCTGAGATGAATCATTTGCTGGGTATGACCACCGGAAATTGTTGTGATAACCTTGTCTTTAACACTCATATAATGGGCCCCACCATCACTGAAGACAGGGTGTCCTTGGAACTACCTCCTTCTGTTAGCTGTTTCATTGACCCCCCCTCTTGCATCCACAACTAGGTATGAGAGAACTGCAGAGCTTTGATCAGATCTGTTGTTTGTAAGATTACATTGCTCTATCTGTTGAATGCTATTTTTGCTGCTGTATACACATCTGGTCTTGTATTGCAGTTTTGCTTGGTTGGCACTCATTTTTAGGTAGGCTGGAATTACTCCCAGCATGCCTTCTACACTCCTCATGAACCAGAATTAACCTCTTGACTTGACAATAATGGTAGAGTGAGGGATGCATCAGGCCATGCGGCCACAGATTGCGGTGATGTATGTTTCTGCTGCTGGTGGTCCACAGTACCTCCTGGATGCTTAGCTTTAAGTTGGTGGATTCTGTGTCCTTGCTTCTACCAAGTAGTTCTCAACTTGGAGGTGCAATGGTTCATCAGCTGAGAGATGGCAGTGGAAAATAATCAGGAGTAGGTTTCCTTGCTCATGTTTGACTTAATGACGTGAGACTTCAAGGGGTCCAGATTCAATATTAAGGAGTCCCAAGGCCACTCTTCCCACTGAACTCTCAGCTGTAGTTATCATCCATGATCTTGATGAATGATGGATCAACAGCCCAGATGGTCTACACCTGCTCCTAATTCTAATGTTCTTTTGTCACGAGTTCAAGTATGTCAGGCTGTCACTCAATTAGTTTCCCAATTTAGACACTGGACCCCAGATGTCTGTGAGGAGGACTTTGCAAGGTTGATTAGGCTGGGAGCAATTTTGCCATGTCTGAACTTAGTGCTGTTGTTGATGCTGAGTGGTCTGTTTGGTTTTATTTTTCCTCTGTTTCAGCAAAGTGGCTATTGTTCAACTGTGTGGCTTGCTTGGCTATTTCAGAGTCAACCACATATGTCAGCCTGGAGTCGCATATGGCCAGATAGCAGATTTCCACCTTTCCTCCTCCTTTCTCTCTCTCTGTCTCCTCTCCCAACCCCACTCCCTCCCCTGAGCACACATTGGGTCTCAATGGACAATGCACAAGGCCTACAAAAGACAGGTTAGAGTGGAAGGGGGAATTGAACTAGAAGGCAGCAAAAGGCACAAGGGCATGTTTGTGGACTGAATGGAAGTGTTCCACAAAAGCTACCCAAATATCCTTTCATTTTAGCAATTTGAACTTGTAAGAACATAGAAATAGAACCGGAGAAGTTTCAACCCCTTATGCTTGCCCCTCCTTTCAATAAGATAATGAGTGATCTTTTACATCAGTGCCACCTTCAAGTATCCTGTAAACCCTATATCCCGTGATTTCCTTAATATCTAAAATGATATTAATCTCTTTAATATACTCAGTGACTGAGCCTCCATCGGTATCTTGGGTTGAGAAGAAATTTCCCCTTATCTTTGTCCTGAAGGCCTGCACCTTATTTTGAGATTGTGACCCCTAGTTCTATACACCCCAGCCAAGAGAAACATCATCCCTATATCTACCCTGTCAACTCCTGTTAAAATTTTGCACATTTCAATTTCATCTAAACTTGAGAGTTTTGGCCCAATCCACTTAAAAAGATGGCAAATCACATCTTGGGAATCAAGCTGGTGAATTTGTTTACTATAGAGGCTAAGGGTGTCAAACTCATGGTAACTGTATTAACTATAATTTTTTAAATTTTATTTTAGCAACCACATAACATTTTGCAGAGACGTTTATTAGAAAGCAACTTGTCAAAACTTCGAGCCAACAATCGAGGGACATGGCCTTCTAATAATTCATTTTCGGTGCAGACCAAGAGTTTTCATCAGATTAAACAAGAATTTCACAGAAGAACACATGATGATGATCTGATATTTGTGTGTTGCAAGGTAATTTTGTATTCCTTAAAGTGTACGATGTTATTTATCAACCAACTAACTTAAAAATAAGCTTTGCATATTGTTCCATCTACCAAAATAATAACCATTCTACTTAAGCCATGTCAGTATCTAAAAATGGACAGACAAACCAGCCTGTCTTTTTGTTGAACACTTAAGCCTCTTCTGTGGTACAGCAGTTGATGCTTTTCCATGTTTGGATGTGATATCACTAATACATTATTTATCTTTGCAAATATAATACAACTTATATTCTAATCACTATTCTCCAAATCCCAATTGTAAATGATATGACAGAGGGATAAGGGATGAAATCCCAAGGGATGAATTGTCATTTATGAGTAACAATGCCCCATAGTACAAAGAGTCTCTCAAGTCCTGTGATGTTTGAATCTTAATCAGAACTCTGTTTGATCAAAAGCTGTTTTAATTATATACAGCCCTCTCACTAATTGTGGCACCTAAATCCAGCTCTCTGTTCTAAGATGATGAGCACTCCTGATTTACAATTTGCTAATGTTTGGTACAATTAATGATGCATGAGTTACGAGACTACTTATCATTATTTGCAGCCTTGTCATAGAAGCATGGAGAGATGCAACATAGACACAGGCCCTCCAGCCTGAGTCCATGTTGATCATCAAGTACCTATTTTTACACTAATCCTACCCTAAACCATTTTATTCTCCCCAACCCCCGCCAGATTCCTCCACTCAACTACACACTAGGGTTTACAGTGCCCAAGTAAACTGCCAACCTGTACAGTTTTGGGATGTTGTGAAAAACCAGAAAACCTGGCGGAAACCCACACAGTCACAGGGAGAACATGTAAACTCCACACAGACAGCACTGGAGGTCTGGACTGTATCTGGGTTGCTGGAGCTGTGAAGCAGCAGTGTCCCATTGCTACAATAATACTATTGGCTTTCCAATGTATCTTGGATTGTTCTAAATCTGTTTTCAATTCTTTAAGTGTGCTGGATTAGAGATGAAATTACAGATTGACACTGGCTCTCGATATAATCTCATTTCATCTGCCTGTGTGGATAAACTAGGGTAAGTGATCATGCATTTCTTGTACTTCCTCTTTCCCACATCATGCTGCAACAAATAAACCATGTGTTTTATTGGACTGAACTGTGATTTTCTTTCCATGTGATGGGATGGGAATAGCTGTAGTGTGAATGTACAGACGTCACCACAGATGGTTGGAATAATGAGCTGTTCTGGCTGAAGGCCTAATGGGATTTGTAATTTAAGCAGACAAGCATCTAAAATATATTTAAAGGAGCAAGCATCTTAAGTGACCCAAACTATATTTATGATGGCATTTGACAAGATTATACAGTAAGACATTATGACTTTATGTGAGACTCTTTGATAAAATACTGTGAGACAATAATGTTTACAGAAAAAAAGGGAAATGCTCTTGCAACAAAAGTGAAAGCAGATTTGCTGCAACATAAAGTGAGTAGTACACTTGGATCCTTCTCCAGATTTATTGGAAAATAAGCATTTCAATCCAAGACAATTTTAATTCATTCAAAGGTAAATTACAGTGGAACCTGTCATTTAGTATGCAGAGTGGAAAAATGTTTTGGAACTGAATTTCACAATAGTATATTTATGAATTTTAATGCAAAAAAAAAAACCAAACTGCTGGAGGAGCTCAGTCGGGTTGAGCAGCATCAGGACACTTTACCTCAACAGATGCTACTTGACCCACTGAGTTCCTCCAGCAGTTTGTTTTATGTTCTCGTTTACAGCATCTGCAGTCTCTTGTCTCCATTATGAATTTTTATATCTAGTTCATAGTATGTTAATAGTGTTGTTAAAAATATAAAACAAATGCCCCTTGATTCATAAAGTAAGATGCAACCAGGGCTGATGAATAAATCGGATGAGGTAAATCAGGAAGCAGTGACTGAAGTAGTGCCAATCTTGTATCATAGAAAGGTCTAGGACATACAGTAAAATCTACAGTTGACCTGGTGGACACAAAATCCTAAAGGCCTGGTACATTTGATTGGCAAAGTGATGCTTCACTTCATTGGTATATGGAGTTAAATGCGATACTGACAATTTCTGCGGTGATTTTGCCCACTGCAGAAAACTAACCTCTGCAATTTCTGCTATGTGTTGTGCTTATGCATTGAGCTAATTTGCTTGTCAGATACGCTCAAGGTGCATCATTCCTATGCAATGATACTTTGGGAGAATGGTGGAGAAAATTAGGACCAGGTTGGCCTGGGAGTGGCCAGTTGTCAGGCACTCCGGAACAACTATGTCTTCACAATGCAATGCCAGACTAGGACCCTGCTCACTGACTTCTTCCTAATTCCTTCCCTCCTGCCACTGGAACACCTCCCCCTTCCCCCTGATGTGACCACGTGCGCGACACACACACACACACACACACACACACACACACACACACACACACACACACACACACACACACACACACACACACACACACACCCACACACACACACACACACACCCAGGTCCTGGGACCCTGGCCTTGAGTTCCAGTGCATTAAGGCCCTGAATCTCCCCAAAGACCATCGTAGGGAAGTTCAGAACATTGCTGTTAAGAATAGCATTTATTGTCCTCCCTAATCATCCTTTAAGAGGTGTACCTAAAGTCATTGTGGTGAAAGTACCACAGTGGTGTTAGGGAGGGTGTTCCAGGATTTTGACCCAGGAGCAATATGACTCTACAGCAGGAGGCTGTTTGAGGAGAAGGGGATAAGGTTGTATCACAAGATGCTTCCTGCCTTTGTCATTCTCAGAGGTGGAATACTGTCAAAGAAGCACTTTTGAGTTGGGTGCAGTGCATCTTGTAATTGACAAGCCATGCAGATGTTGGGAGTGAGTGACTGTTTAAGGTGGTGGAAGTCCGCCAATCAAGTGGGCCCGCTTTGATATGGATGTTGTTGAGGCTCTTGAATGTTGGAGTTGCATTCGTCCAACATTGATTTAATGATTATTAAAATTTTTGGGCATACCACAGCTGGTTTCGTTGAGTGAAACAACAATATAAAGTTTGTATGAGAGTATATCCAGGAATTCCTTTAAAAGGAAAACATGTGCAGATGGCCATGGAGAATTGCATCATGGGCCTCCCTTGCCGCCCAAGGGCACACACGGCAAACACAACTCTTCTGGCAAGACCACAGAGCTCCCTCTTGCATCGTCTAGTTATTACTGATACCTCCCCTGCTGCACTCTAAATGCACAATACATTGCACAATAAAGGGAAGATGAAAGCAAATTAGATGTTTATTTTTAAAGTGGTTGGTTTTCCAGAAGATGCTGAGTGTCTTTAAGCCCCATGAACTGCATTCGTGTTGAAAATAGGGAATCCTATTAAATGCTCAGCATTCTAAAATTGGACAGTCACAGATCGTTTCTGTTCTGAATACTTTTTAATCCTGCCTATTATAATTCATGAACTGAGTTGTTTTTTACAATAGAATTTATTGAGCATATAGTTTTACATTATCTTACTCCAATCTTAAATTTACATTTTCAAATCATGTTTTCTCTTTATAGGCTGAAGGAACTTGTGAAAGCAGACAAGAATGAAACTGGAAAAAATGGGAATGCCTTTTACTTTTGAAGGTTTATTGCCAAATGGACAATATTGCAATCTCTATAGGACAAGCTGAATATAAGTGTTCAGCAGTTGTGGTGGGTAAGTTTTCACACTTACAAGAATTTATTAAATAACTACTTCCTAACATATTTTTGTAGAACAGATTGTGCTCTTTAACATAGGTTCTAGTGAGTAATTAGCACAAATTGCTGTGAATGGATGTGAAAGTATTAATCACATTTAAAGGTACCATGGAAATTAACAGCAAACATTGAGAGTTTCTGAGAATTGAGGTATGCACTGAGAATGGGTAGAAAGAATATTCATCTGTCTGACTAACCTGATCAGAGGGTGTTCAATGTTCCATTTCTCAGCCTGTAGAGCCTGCATCTTAATGAACAATAAGTTCCCTAGGGATGCTGCACATATTCTTTGGATAATGTGCTCGTGATGATGAATGAGGAAAATAAAATAAATTTGGAAATTAGTCAGTGCTGAATGACAAAGCGGTAATCTGATATTTGAACCAGATGTGTGTGTAGTCTTCCTGAACACTGCCATGTTCTTCCACCTCAGCTGGGACTTGAAAGAGTAAACCTAATATTGGGAACCTAATATTTGGCATCAGATAACCCTATAAAACAATTACAGGCAATCCCCGGGTTATGGCAGTTTGAGTAACAGAAGTTCACCCTTTCAGAATTCACAAATCATTATCCAAAATTATGGAATTTGTTTAAAAAAAGTAAATAAACACAAAATCTAATCAACTCACATTTCTTGACGTGCACAGATGACATGGCTTCACGTTATAGAAAATTGTGATATAGAAATTGTTTGCTAGGAACGCAACCCCTCCCCCTCCCCCAACAACGCAGGGATTAGTGTACAATCTGAGAGAAATTTAGCGAAATTCTGTGCTTGTAGACAGCAGGGTTTCAGCTGATAAAACTCCACTAGCACATATTAGAGAGTCAGAGTCCTGGCTATACTCTCAGAGCTGAGGCAAGGGGTAAAAATTGCTCAATGACTATTATGTCCATTTTCAAAATAAACTAAACATGGCGATTTTTCTTTCGAGCTCTGGTGTTCAGTTGACTCATGTTTCACATTCCATGTTCTTTGATCAATAATATCTGTTAAGTACTATTGTATGCGGATCAGAAAAGGGTGAGATTTGGTATGATTTGTCTATTCATTCAGTATCGCAGCTCAAAAATGAAGAAATAGCCACTTGGGTACATACTAGGTGGCTATAGTTCTTAAGGAAATGTAACTTTCTAAAACAGAAGGATGGTGAGAAATAGTGTGGAAAACATTGTAATCAATCCCACCATTTACCTTGTTAGCCTTTCACTGTAAAACTAAAATGTTCTACAGAAATCATCTTCCATTGCTGAAAGTAAATGGATTAATTATTAATTTCATGCAAGCAATTGCTTCAGTTTAAAAATTACAAAATTCTTTCTGCTGTATGCTCCATTTAGTGTGTGAGGAACTCTGCCCTTCAGTTATGCTGAAGTGTTAAATTTTCAAATTACATTTGGTGGCCTAGGTAGTAATTCTTATAATCAAGAAATTTTATAATCAGTGTTTTAATATTGATTATATATATATAAAAAAAAAAGAAATTGCAAGAAACACTCAGGATGTCAGTCAACATCTGTGGAGAAAATGTTTCTGGTTGATGACCTTTCATTAGAACTGAGACAAGGAAGAATTTGATGATAATCCCTTGCTCTAATTCTATATCATTGTAAGATTTTTTACCCAGTTTAATGTTGATTAGTATATGTTTCATGCTGAAATATCTTTCTCGTTGGCAGATGATGATAAGAAAATTCTCTCTATTGGATTGCAGACATTGAGATCATTGAAGGTAAAAAACTGCATTTATTATGTAAATCAGGCTTGGGAAGAAAAATTTGTGTGTTCTTTTAGCCTTCAGTTATGTCTGTTCTACTTTGTACTTAGTGCATAATAGACTTGGAAAAACAATATTTAATTCTTGGGGAGAAGGAGAAAGAGGAGATTCCATTTCTGGATATTGACAGCAGTTTTTATGCAGATGGGTAAGTGCAATGAAAATGATTTAGCTGCATTTAAGCTATGTTTCAATGTAATACCTTTATCTCAATATATTATAGATTTTATATGAAGGATAACTGTAAACCTAGGATCAAATGTTTGTAAGTCTTTCTGCCAATTGAAGTGGATCTGAATTAACTGAATAATCCAGAGTGGCAAAAAACTGTACAGATGTTAAGACTGTGAGAAATTTGCGTACATTGACATGGGACATTGGCGATAAATGCCTATAGTAGCAGTAATTCTAATAATTATGGAATGATTTTTACCAGTTTATGTCAAAACGTGGGTCTGATTATAGGGAGGCCACTGCACTAGAACTTGCATTCTACCTTTCAATGACGGAAAAACACCCTGGCGTTGTTTGTGAAAGTTGCATAAAGTGAGATCCTCAATCATAGAACCTCATTGTCAGATCTTCCTGTGGAACTCTGTGCTGAAAATGACCTGGTCAGAATCTGTGTACTATTCTCTATCGATCTGTTGCCTAGTTCTTAATGCTACTGATTTCTTCAGTATCACTACTTGCACCATTTTGAAACTACAGCGGAGGATCACTAGTTAATGCATGCATGCATGCTGCAGTGAACACATGCACAAGAACAAAAGAAGATAGAGCAGTAGTCCACCAGCCCTTCCAGCCTGTCCTGCCGTCCAACATGATCATGTCGGATCTGCCTCAGCCTCATGTCCTCTTCTGTGCCAATTCCCCCTTTCTTTCAAACATTTATCTGCCTCTTCTTGAAATACCTCCAATGATCTTCACAATACCTTCACAATCCTCCAAGGTAGAGAATTCCAAGGATTCACCACCCTCTGCAAGATGGGCATTGAGCAAGCAATGTGAAAATTCCCCCCGAGAGTGTGGGAGGGACTTGGACAGGCTAGTGAAGAACAGAACCCATGGGAACCAGGTCCTTTGTTCATGGGGGCATGGAGATCCACTACAGCCAGGCACCCCTGGCTGGAATTTGACAGGGAAGTGTCTAAACAAAACATAATTGCCTGTACTGTGTCTGCAGTGCTTATTATAAAGTAGATAAATTAATGAAAATCAAAATAAAACTGCAGATGCTGGAAACCGGAAATAAAAACAGAAAATGCTGGAAAAATTCAACGGGTCAGGCTGCATTCACGAGAAGTGAAACAGACACATCTTCCCCTCTCCTCCCCTGTCAGCATTTTTGCAGGAACCATTCCCTTCACAACTCCCTGGTCCATTCTTCCCTTCCCACCTCCCTGGTCCACTCTTCCCTTCTCACCCCCTAGCAACCCAAACAGTCTTTTCAGGTGAAGCAGCAGCGATTCACTTGCACTTCTTTTAATCTAGTGTACTGCTTTCAGTGTTCACAATGTGGACCCTACATTGGAGAAACCAAAGGCAAATTGGGTGACTGCTGTGTGGAGCATCTGTGTTCAGTCCGCAGGGGTGACCCTGAGCCTGCTGTTGCCTACTACTTTAATTCTCCATCCCAATCCCACTCTTACTTATCGGTCTGTGGCTTTGTGCACTCTCACAATGAGGCCCAATGCAAGCCTGAGGAACAGCACCTTATTTTCCACCTGGGCACTTTGAAGCCTTCTACAACCATGGGTAACTTGATTTCTCTGTCTGTATCAGTCATGCACTGTGATATTGGCTCAGATTGTTAATTTTTTTTCCTCTGGAAGTGAAGGACATACCTAGCCTAACCTTCTGGGCATGTCTTCCTGCTCTGCACTTTGCAACTCCTATATCAGAGACATCCTGCCTCTTCTACCCTCCCTGCAGCTTGACAAGCTTCTTTTGTCCCCTCCTCAGTTCTGATGACGGTAGTTGACCTGACACGTTAAATCTGTTTCTCTTCACACAGATGCAGCGTTACCTGCTGTGTAGTTCCAGCATTTTCTGCTTTTATTAAGACGTAGGTAAAGTTTACCCTGCCTGAGAATGGAGTTTGGGTAACTTCCCTGATTCAGCAGTGAGCAGCAAGCAGTGAGATGTGGCAGAGATCAGCTGAGTAGAATAGACCTGAAGCTAGGAAACTGAGTAACTGTGACCCACTTTTGGCTTTGAAATTGCATGCTTTCAGGGAGAATGAGAATAGTAAAATCTGGTTGTTCTGTGAGTGAATAAGAACGGTCCTTTTTCAGACAAGTGTTGCTGAAATTTTCACTGGAGACGGGCTGTGTGTGTGTTGCACTATTGTTTGTATTATTTGGGGGGGACACTTAAGCTGGAGAAAGTGCAAGGGCAAACAAAAATCTGGCTGAGAAGTTGGGGTGAATTTCTGATGGGTGCTGAGAAACCTAGAAATGTGCACAACATGCTCTACTGCTGGTTAAGCCAATTTTCTACTGTACATTTTCTTGTGTGGTGGAAACTCTTGGCCACTTGATTTTTGGTTCCTACTACAAACTGTTTATTGCATATTAAATCAGTGAGCTCTCCTGACAACTGTCTGGAAGTGAAGCCATTGACTGGACATCCATGCCCAGTGCTTTACAGTCTAATCAGTGCATTAACTCTTGCCTCCAAAGCTTTGGAATTAGTTTAGAAGGCAGAAAACAATGTACTCACCCTATTGTATTGTGTATTTAGTGCTACTGCCCTTAGATGAATTTCTCAGTGAGTGCTCTTAACTTTGTTGCATTTGGCCGAGTCATTAAATGAAACCAATTTATCACTGCCATCACTAAAACTCCCTATTCCCTTGTCATTAATATTGCCTGGCTGCTCTGCTTCTCCTCATCTTCTGCTAAAATCATCATCCATTACTATTCCAACACTCTCTTGTTGCTGTCTCTCTCAGTCTAGCCTCCATGATTTTGGGATTGTCCAAAACTCTGCTGTCACTTTTGAACTTGCACCAATTCCTACTTCAGCCTTATGATGGTTAAGGAAAATATCAATTTGAAAATTCTCATTCCTTCCTGTCTCTGAAATCTCCTCAATGTTTACAAGCTCCAGGATCTCTCCATCACTCCAATTCTAGTCACTGGCTCATCCCCAAATTTAATGACTCCATCAATTTGGAGCCATGCCTTCAGCTGCCAAGACTGAATGTTCTGAAATTCTCTCCCAAAATCTCTGCCTCTCCATGTCTCTTTCCTTCCTTAAGATCTCACTTTTTGACAAAGTTTTTAGTCATCCGCTGAATAATGTTTGACTGGATGTCAATTACGTTCCTGTGAAGTATCTTGGAACGTTTGCTTCACTGGTATGCTACATGGGTACTTATTTGCCTTGTCGTCCTGATCTGCTCTCTGCTTCTGCTGCTGCTGCCTGCAGTTGGTAAAGACTGTCTTTGTCATTCTGCTAATGGTTTACTGACATTGACAATCAGGAGACTTGCCTGATTGCAAATAAATGATGTAAAATAGTGCTTGCGAATATGTTTAGTGTGGGAGGTGTTCTAAGGATGGGAGTGTGTGTGCAGATGTTCTTAGTGAAGGAAGAGCAGAAGTGGGCATTCATGCTCTACAAAGGAATGGAGCTACATATAAAGACAAACAACAATGCAGAAACAGTAATTACAGGAGTGTATGATATAAAAAGGCACTCCCTAAAACATTTACCCATGTCCAGAAGTAGGTGACCATATCTCATTATTCATTTTAATCCTAATTTGAAACACTTAGGAATACAAATTTGTTTATGGTTGAATGCAATAAACATGTAATGTATGAAATCAAAGGAATAGAATTTCAGAATGAATGTAAATGTTCTTTTGTTATGATAATTGATATTTAACAAAGAGTTTCCTTAAAGATGTTTGCATTTCTATTTCTTTAAAAAAATGGATAATTACTATCTTTCCAAAACCAGCTCTTCTTAAAGTACAGAAGTTGACAGAAGTAAACATTCGATTTACAGAAGTGCTCTTCGGTGGTTTGTATACAAATATGACACAACAAACATCTCTGACTCCAGCCTACTCTCTGTGCTTTCTCTTCAGTACAAGTGTTCAGAACTAACATGGAATTTTGTAGCACTTAGACTGTTATTTAACCTTTACAATCTTTCGCTTCTGAATACAGGATGGATGCAAAGGAAATTACAGAATGAATTTCCTGTGCATTGTTTAAAAATATTGAACTTTAGTGTTCATTCTGAAGAAAATAATTCTGCTCTTTCTGTGGGTTGACCGTTTCACATGTGCACTATGGTGAAATAGAGTTTAACTTCTGTCAGACATGTGATATTGGTGTATGTCTCTACAGTGTAATCTGTTGTAGTCTCTGACAATGCCTGTATTTGTATTTTGTGGTAATTTGCTATTTTCTACAGTATAACAAATAGCTGGTGAGTAATTTTACAACATACACTTTAAGATACATTTTAAGCATAATATGTTCAAGGTACAGATGTGAGAACTAGTGTGGAATTCAGCTCCCTGAGACTCTCCTGCTTTCAAAATGGCTTCTCTTTATTTATTTGAGTGACCTTTTTCAAAACTGGTTATCTCTAATTGCCAAATGATGAAGCACTTGCTGTATGTATGAGTCATAGAACAATTGTTGATACAAGATCAAATGTCAGCTGCAGCTACAGTATTGTTTTTGAAGATGTACAGTCCTCAAAGGAGGAAGTGAAGTGTCTCTATAAATAAACATCTGGAGCCTGTTAATATAATCAACATGACTGAAATTTACATAATAGGGAAGCTGACATTGCAGAATGGGCAATCCTACAATCAGACATCAGCAATGTTAGCTTTGGCTGATCCTGATCACCCTTTACCTGATACCAATAGAAATTTAGATTGCTTCATAACCTGCAGCAGTCTGCTGATACAGTATGTTGTTGTACAACGTTTCACAGTACAAATGGAAAAAAAAATTGCCTCCTCCCATCCTTCAACCCTTTGGAAAAATCTCTGTCCTTTAATTCTGATCTCCTGCGGATCCCTAGAATTAATCGCTCCACCATTGGCCATCAGTTACAAAGTCCGCAAGCTTTGGAATTCGATCCCTAAATCTCTCTTTCTGTCTTTTAAGGTGCTTTAATTAAGCTTTAAATCATTTACTCTAACTTCTTATGGGCTTGGTATCAAATTTTGTTTCATGAAGCTGCTGTGAAATGCCTTTGGATGTTTTCTGGAAAAGGTGCTACGTAAATGGAAGTTGTGGTTTTTGTGGCAGGCACTTTCTCTGAATTGGAAAGCAGTGCTTTGAGAATGCATATTGAGAATGCATATATCTTATGCATGCAAGACTTGAGGGGAAATATAGAAAAGTACCTTTGAATTCCTGGCCTGAATTTTGCAGTCAGCTGTGACCAAATGGTGCTTGGTGTTGATCTCTGCTTTGATTACGTTTACTCACTTACTTTGTGCAATTCTCCTAGCAAGAACTTGGAAAAAACCGTGAGACTTTTCCACTGTATCTCCTTTAGCAAATTAATATACTGTAAACATAAGTGTGTGGATTAAGATGAGATGCCTGCAAATTCAAACTAACAGGAAAATAATACACTTCCACAAACCCACAATGAGCTATCTAGGGAGGTGCACAGCATTTAAACATCCTTAAAGTTTTGATTAAGTATGGAAAAGATAAACAATGTGGATTAACAAGCCACTTAAAATCTAATACTTAGGTCTCTCACTATCATTCTTTGCATTAAAAATCTTCATCCTTCTCCGATCCAGTGTAAAATCTAACAATAATATTAAATTTACAAGGTACTTACCTCAAGTTGATGATTCTTACTTAAGCTCCTGTGTAAGTTTTAACATCAGAGACTTTAACAGTACGGCCTCTGGCAGTTTATAACAAATAGCGACTTTGGGATTTCCCTTGATAAAATCCATGCACAGGAAACCACAAGTTGCTATTTTTGTTGTGGAGATAGCTTTACCATGAAGATTAATACAAAATTATGCCACTGTTTATAAAGTACATCACAGTAAAAAAACGTTATGATTTGGTTGTTGGAAAACCTGTGTGTGTTTAGCTTGCAAAAGATTCATTTCCATCATATTTTAATAATGGAATTTGAATGAGACCTGGTAGTTCTCATGTTGTTGAGTCATTCTAATTTCTATTATAGTTTTTTTTATTGGCAGTTACAGTAAACTGAGAGAGGCTGGGGCTTAATAAATCACTGTTAAATTAATCACTATCTTTTGGCTTCTGAAATGAAACAGGCTTCTCCCCTTCTCCTCTTTATACTGGCCATCTGGCCTCTCCACTCTCAGTCTTGATTCAGGGCTTTGACTCAAAACATCAACAATTACTTTTCTCCCATAGATGTTGCCTGACCCGCTGAGTTCCTCCAGCAGATTGCTGCTCCAGATTCCAGCATCTGCAGTCTCTTTTGTGTCTCCAGGCTCTTGCCTTCTTTGAGAATTTGAACACTTGGGCCTCAATTTACCATATCACCGACCACTCTCTTTCCGTGATGGGAAAGATGAGTATATGAGATGTTAACCCTTAAAAGAAAGTTCCCCAATCCATTGCACAGATCCCTGCTGCTGTTTTTACGATAGTGAGCAACAAGAGCTGTGAATGCCCTGTCTTGGAGAGGTAAGGTAGTTCTTCAATGTAGTCAGTCAGATTCATGTTCCTACTGTGCAGTTGGGAGCCTCTCTCAATCCAAGTTGGTCTCCCAGCAACTGGAAAATATATCAGTGAAAGGAAGTTGAGAGCTACCAGCTCACAGCTAAGCCCTTTTGAGAACACTCTAGTTGACCAAAGGAGCAGGATGCACTCATCCACTCGACATGGGAGGCTTTAGTCTTTTTACTGATTTAAATCTCTCCCATGCACTTGTTCCTCCAATTCTGGAAATATTTCAAACTCTGTCACTGGTTTTCTTGCTCGGCAGACAAATGGATTAAAAAGACTATAAATCTGGCAGGAACTCTGTATCTCTGGCTGCATTTGGCCTCCTTTCTTCACCTCCCCATAAATACCAGTGCCTTTGTGACAGCACATTAAATCAAATGATGTGGTGTTAAAGTCAACATAGACCATTTAACCAATTGCTAAGTGTCTGTAAACTGTTTCATTCAGCTTTGGTTTGGTAATTCATAGTGTGACACAGTACAGAAACAGGCTCTTCAGCCCACCAGGTCTGCACCAGCCATCAACCACCCACTTACATTAATCCCATACTAATCCCACATTCCCATCAACTCTCCCTCTAAGATTTTGCACACCTCTGTGACAAATTACAGTGGCTAATTAACCTACCAATCTGAATGGCCTTGAGATGTGGTAAGAAACAGTAGAACCCAGAGGAAACCCACACAGTCAAAGGAAGAACATGTAAACTCCACACAGACAGCACCAGAGGTCAGGATTGAACCAGGGTCGCTGCAGCTGTGAAGCAGCAATTCTATTAGCTAAACCACTGTGCCACCCCAAATTGCCTTCCCAAACAATTTCCCTTAAACTACTAAGCAAATTCATTACTGGTTACCTTTCAAACAGGACAGCACCTTCTGATTTCAGTATAACAGAATGAGTTAATGGCAAGCATAAGGACTTCCTTGCAGGAAGAAGTGAATAATTTGTGGTGAGTTAACCGCCTTCATCATTCTAGTAATGAATAAAGATGTAATTTAGAGTTCAAAATATTGATTAATGTCTTATACTCCACATGTACACATTGGATTTGTAATTCTGTTTAATGGTGCTGCATGGATAATGTTTAATTTATTATTGGCATTTGGCTTAACTAGAATAAGAAGTTTAAAAATTCAGTCCTTTGACGCAAGTATAATAATTACTACCCAGTCTATTGCCTGTATTCAGGAAAACACTCAAATCAGCTTGGCTACTCATTCACAGATGCTGACATCTAGAAACAAAACACTGCCTTATCCCTACAAGAGTCAGTACAGCACTGCCCCTACTTGGCTTCCTACCACAGTAACACCATGGCAGCCAGACATGTTTGCCTTCAACCAGGCCACCATAATCCACATATGTTTTCTGTCTTCCTGATTAAATCAGGAACTTCCTGAGCCACAATATTACCTTCCATCTTAGCCAGCTGTCTTTTTCTGTTCAACTACCATTTTTTTTGTCTGCATTTGGTTTTATTCATTCAATTCTTCTCTCCAGATTATTTTCACCAGCTTGTACTTTCGTGGTTTCTCACAGCTGTTTGCAATACAATCACACCAGTATGAAGATAGTGGTGGAGGATACCATAGGTCCTCTAAAGAGAAAAGTCCACTGCCTTCTGCAGGTGCAGAGACTTTGGTGTGCTGAGGGAGGTAACTAGGTGACCCAGAAGAAGCACGCCAAGAACACCAGCAGAACAAGAGGACTAAGAAGAAGACAAAGGGGGGCACTCAAAGGGCCAGCAGACCATTGTTTCAACTGCCAGACCAGGAGCTGACCTGGTTTGACACATTCTGAGTCACAGGTATCTGGGCCCTGTAGTCTTCACTACTTAAAGTTAGCTTTCCATGCAGTCTGAGCAAGATTCTGCTCACAATGAATGGCTGTGCGGATGAAGAGATGTGTGCTCTGCTCCTGAGTAGGAGAGATGAGTTCACATGTGCCACATAGCAACATGACTTCAATCACACTCTGTGTGTAAATATTTTTCTTAACTCCCCTATAATCCTTTTACCAATTACTTTAAATCTAAGTCCTTGGTCGACAATTTGAAACTTCCGAAATGTCAACAATTCCTTTCGTCCCACAGATGCTGCTTGACCCACTGAGTTCCTTCAGCGGATTGTTTATTGCTCCAGATTCCAGCACCTGCAGTATCTTGTGTCTCCTCTGTCCCTGGTCTTTGACTCCTCAGTTATGGGAACAGGATCTTCCTATTTTATCTACCTAGGGCATTCATAATTTTATACATCTCAATTAAGTTTCTCCTCAGTTTCCTCTGTTTCAAAGAAAACATCCACAGCCTAAAAATGCTTTCTCCCAGCTAAAATTTTCTTATCATCGCAACGTCCACTTAAATCTCCTTTGCACTCTTTCTAGTGCATCACATCTCTTCTGTAACATGGTGACCAGAATGCTACACAGTACTGAAAGCAACCGAATTACAACAATCCATTTTGTTTTTACTTGTTATTGTAATACTTTTTGTGAAATGTAATTAATGGTTCCAGAGTGTGGTCGCCACACTACAGGAAGGATGTGATTGCACTGGAGAGAGTGCAGAGGAAATTTACTGGGATGTTGCCTGGATTGGAGGACTTTCATTATGGGGAGAGAATGGATAGGCAGGGCTTATTTTTCCTGGAGTGAAGGAGGCTGAGGGGTGATCTGAAAGAAGTAAATAAGATGATGAGAGGCATAGATACTGTAGATGATCAATTTTTTTTTCCCATGGCAGGGCTATCAAAAATAAGAGGGCATAGGTTTAAGGTGAGAGGAAGGAGATTTAAAGAGGATCTGAGGGGTAAGTTTTTTTTATACAGAGAATGGTTGCTATCTGTAATTACTATGTTTGAGAGACATTTAGACAGACACTTAAGTAGGCAAGGTATAGAAAGATACAATCCTGATGTGGGCAAATGGGTTTAGTGTAAATGGGCAAAAGGTTGGCATGGATGTGATATGCTGAAAGGTCTGTTTCTGTGCTATACAACTCTGTGGTGCTAGACCATCCAAACACCATCCAAAACAGTTATTGTCTCTAAGATAAACTATCAATTTCTTTGTTATTAGTTATTATTAATGATTAATTCTACCCTGAGAGTTGAGAGCCATGACATTTATTGCCAAAGACTTGTGCTTTTAATGTGTTGGTTTAGCAAAGGTTGAAGTGGGCCATCTAGACTGACCACATGTAATGGAATAGCAGCTTACACAATATATATGTATTATTTTGTTTTTCTTGTGTACACAAAGCTCCAGGTATTTGAAATGTAATTAACATCTCTGAAAAAGATGCAGGGAATGGGTCCAGGTTACAGCATTTACTTTTGTCCATTATTCTGATATGCAGCCTTACTAGAAACAATGTTGTGTCTGTGTGAACATTTTGTACCTGTATATGTATGTTAGGTCTTCCTATACATTAGTCAGTTTAGTAAATCTTAATCTCCTTCTTTGACAGTCTCTCAGGATCGAGGATGAATTGCTTCTACTCCAGTTTTGTGGGTTCTGAGTTGGCTAATGAGGCCAATGCAGGAACTGCAGACTCTTCCACTGGTGGGTGAGAGATGGCTGATGGGGTAAGCAGGTGGATAGTTTGCAAGGTGCTGCATTCCTTCAATGCTTACACAGGGCTTTGTGGCCTCAAGGTTCTCAATACCATCCTGAATATTCCTTTAAGTAGTCACATGCCAGAAATTCCCATGAGTCAGAGGGGATGATTCATTTCTTTAAGGAGCTATTGAGCACATCCTTGAATATTTTTCTCTGTTTGGTAATCTCTTCACATGACAGAGCTTGTTACGTTCTGTTCCACAGTGAAGATCATGTTGACTGTGCCTCTAGGTGGATGTAATTCACACTGCAATTCAGGGAGCCTGATGATGATTTTCCCTGTGACAGACAGCAGGGAGACCCATCTGTAATTACCACAACCAGTCTGCATTCTTGAAGTAAGTCACAATTATGACATCTGAGGTCTCCTGGTATATCCTCCCCTTCCCACACATGATAGATTGGGGATTTGCTACAGAAGGTCTTCACCACAGAGATTTAGGATTTCAGCAGGGATGCCATCTGCTCCTGAGGTCTTGTTACTTGTGCATAGCAGTTGGGACAATCAAAACATAGCAGCTGGGACATCAAATGCATAGCAGTTGGGACAAACAAAGTAACACTGGTATGGCAACATGGAGAAAATACAGAATTTTGCTCTTTGCACTGATTATGCAGGACTCCTATCATCACTTGTGGGGAGGACTGTATGGTTTTCAGCTGGATATGTTCAGCTACAACAGAAGATATTGGATAAGTGGTCTCTTAGCAGAATAGGTTCTGTGACAATTTTTCCTTTATTTTAGTTGTAGCACTAAATAAATCTATTTAAATCAGTTGAAATCATGGTTAATCACATTTTCCCCTTACAGTAAATAAGAATTTGGTTCAATAGAGTTCCTCTATATAATTAAAAGTCACCCCATATCCAATATATGAGATAATGGTATCGTGCTTTTGGTACTATAACCCCAGCTGCAGTTTAACGTTTATCATTGGTACTTGTATTTTTTTAACGTTAGTCTTTTCTAGCTGTTTTAAAAACAAAGATGTATTTTGTGGTATATATCTCTTTGTACCTGCTATTGTTCTGTGATTTTATTTTAGATAGAAAAATAAAACATCTTTTGTATATTAACTGTTCTCTGGAAGTAATAACATATTCCTGTAATTCAGTTAGATTATTTAAAGAGAAATATAAAATTCTGTTCAAACAGTGCTGTGTTCTTAGCTCTGGTCAGTAATGTCAAATGATTCTGGATGCAAATTAAAGTTATTTTACAAGAGTACCATGTGGTTGGTTTAATTAATTTTGGCAATAAATGTAATGACTTGTCTTGAAAGTCAGGAGCAATATTACATACCACAGCCACCACCATTTAATCATTATGTTAGCACAGGACATGTGTCTGAGTTGTACAAAATTGAAAATGCTTGTGACCCCATTATCAGCTGTACTACATCACAGATAATGGGTACTTGAAGATACAGTATATACATTGAAATTCCCACAAAGTTCTGCACTTCTGGGTGGTATTGCAGATGTTATAACTAGCATTATGGGACAAGGCAAAATTGATTTCAGCAACATCTGCTCTCTGTACTAAAGTAATATCACAAGAATAGCATGAGAAAGAAGCAGTTTAAAATTATGGACTAACACCAGTTAGGCCTTTAGTTGACTGGAGACCAAATTGAAATGGGACAGCTTTGTGGAGTCAGCTTATATCGATTCACATTCAATTCAGAACAAATTGTCATTGGTAGCTGTTTTCACCACAGAGTCTAAAGAAAATGATGCAATGCCAAGACATGCACATTTATTGAATAACCCAAGGCTTGATGATGCTCTTACACAAGATAAATTAGATATTCATATGCAGTTAATGTAAGATTAACAGAACTTTCTTTTAGTAAAGTACTTCTGGGGAGTTAAAAAAATGCCAAGGTAATATCTTTTCACTCTTTCACAATATATGTAGGGAAAGAATCTGCATTTATAGCCTGCCTTCCATGTCCACAAAGCAATTTATAGCTTTACAACCACTGAAGTAGAATCACTGACCGATTGTGGTAGCCATAAGTTAAAAGCCATCATAGAATAGAAAGGAGGATAGTGCATTCAATCTTAACAAACATTTTTTGTAGTTTGCAACATACAAAGGTTGTTAATGGTCAGTGAAGCTTTCTGAGAATGTTAAGAAAGTATAAGTAGCAAATCCCCAATTTGATCACATTAATTGAAGAAAGTGTAAATCTCCAGGATTGATTGATCACAGGATTCTGAATTGGATATTGTTTTAAAAAGCCATCAGTGGCAATTAAAACTCTGTAAAATAAATATAACATCAGGCTGGGACCAAACTAGCTTGAGATAAAGAATTGTAACATTCATTTTATCTAAGATGCAGCAATGAAATTGGCACAAAAGAGACACGACCAGCTGGGAGATTAAATAGATGGGATTAATGTAGGATTGGTGTAGAAGGGAGGTTGGTGGTTGGCATAGACTCTGGGCTAAAGGGCCTGTTTCTGTGTTGTGTATCTCCATGGCTCTGAATCTAAACAATAGGTCCATTCTAAGATATCTCCAAAGGCATCTAGGGCATCAACATCAGGCAGAGGAGCTGGCTGTTACTATGATAATAGAGACTGCAGGAGCTTAGGTTAAGACAGTGATGATGCCATGAGACCCATGAAGAGAACAGGATCCTTGTATGATCTGTCAAGAGTAATCATTTCCGTGCTCCTCTTTGATTCAGTAGCAATAACTAAGATGCTACATACTGGTTAAGGTGTAAATGAAGGTGATGCTGTAGCAACCAACAGTCCAGCTGCAGTGAGCTAAAAGTGGCTGAAATGTGTCAGACCTGGACTAAACTGATAAGGTGGAACAGTCTCATTGGAGGAGAAAAGAAGAAATTGGAGGGAGGTGGCTCCTGGAAACAGGATTTAATTCCTTAACAAACCCTTGCATGAGATCCTGGAATCAACACTGGTAAGGAAAGACTGCAGGTTTGGGATTCAGAAAATGCTGGGTACCCCATGTCTGACCAAGACTGATCACCTCATGACTGAGTGCTTGGACATTATCTTGCAAGTGAAAGTTTGAATAAAGCTAGGAAGTATACCTTTCACCAGTTGTCAGTAGTGTGTCTCTAATATAACTGTGAATGTGGTAGAACACTATTGAAGGAAACTCTACACAGCAATAATAAATGACCAGTTCTCTGCACTCCGTCTGTGGTAAGTACATCCTTTCTTAGATAAGGAAATCAAATGTGTATATAATACTCCAGCTGCAGTCTCATCAAAGCCCTGCTCAATTACAATAAGAATTCCTTACTCCTGTAATCAAACCCTCTTGCAATAAAAGTTAGCTTTCCATGTACCTTCCCAATTGGTTGCTGCACCAGCATGTTGGCCTTTAGTGACTTGTGTACAAGCATACCTAGACCCCTTTGAACATCAACACAACTCAACCACTCACTTTTTAACAAATACTCTGCTTTTCTGTTATCAGAACCGAAGCATCACATTTTTCCACAATATATTCCATCTGCCACATTCTTGCCCACTCATTCAGCTTGTCCACTTCTCTTTGAAGTCTCTTCATATTCTCCTCGAAAGTACTCCTAGCTTAACATCCTCAGTAAAGTAAGATATTTTGTCCTCTTGGGCAAGTGAATGATATAGATTGTGAACAGCTAGGGCGGTACCCCATGATTTACAGCTTGCCAACCTGAGAAGGATTCTTTTACTCCCATTCTATGTTGTTGGTCTGATGACCAATGCTCAATCCAGGACAGTACATTACCCCCAATATCATCTGCTCTAACCTTGTTAACCAATCTCCTGTGCAGGACCTTATCAAAAACCTTCTGAAAATTTAAATGCAGCATATTCATAGCCTCCTCTTTATCTATTCTACTAGTCACATCCTCGAAGAACTCCAACAGATTAGTCAAATGTGATTTTGCCTTCATAAATCCATGTTGACTCTGCTCAGTCCTATTATTCTTTTCAAGATGTTCTATTATTTTATCCTTTATCATAGATTTCAGCATTTTCCCTTCCACTGATGTTAGAGGTTTTAAACAACATTGTTAAAAATGTTAAAATGTTATCACATGAAACAATTTAAAACAATAAACTATTCAATTACTTAAGAAGATTGTCATTTAAACATATCCTTTCCCCTCTCAACCATTCATCTCTATTCCACTGAATAAGCTTGCTGTTTCTGCACCAGGATCTAGGGACAGATTCTCCAGCACAACTGTTGGGGATTTAAGATGTTTGTGCTTTGCCAATGGAATCTACGTATCCTCCTCATCCTCTTCTGGTTCTGGTGGTCCTGCTCATTGTGTGTGATATGTTAAGATGATGAGCGAATGCTTGGATCAGGGGGCATTGAGTTTTTGTGGCCATGTAAATCACGATTTAGTATTCTTGCCTGGCACTGTTGCTCTACTCAGTCAATGCTGTTTAGTACCTGGATGTTCTTATTTAACAGGAATGTGGAGATATGTCAACAACACCTCAAGTGGCAAATCACTTATTTGTAAATACAGCTCACTTAACCACCTGGAATGTAATACAACCTCTATGTAAGCATTTCTATTACGAATGTCAAAAAATTCAGTTTCAACGATTTCAAGATTAAAAACATAGAGTAGCCAGATGGTAATGTTCATTCAAAACTATAACCAAACTTTTTATCGCTAATAAGTTATGCAATTATCTCATTAATCAATAAAAGCGCTATTTCTAAGAAGATTGCCAATGGCACATTTTTATAAAGGACCACGCATATTAAGGGCAAGGGTATGTGACTTGCCATCTCAAGCCTGCACTGCCATTTAATAAGATCATGGCTGATCTGATTGTAACCTCAGCTCTGCAATCCCATCTACTCATGGTAACCTTTCACCTCCCTGCTTATTGTACATGTATCTACCCATCTTTGCCTTAAAAAATATTCAAGGATTCTGTTTCCACTGCCCTTGAGTTCCAAAGACTCACAATGCAGAGAGAAAAAAAAATCATCTCATCTCATGCCTTAAGGGGGTGACTCCTTATTTGTAAACAGCGACTTCTAGTTCTAGGTTTTCCTGCAAGAGGAAATATCTTCTCCAAGTCCACCTTATCAAAGATCCTCCAGATCTTTTTGGGTTCAATCAATTCTCATCTCCCTCTTCTAAACTCCAGTAGATACAAGTCCAGTTTGCCCAACCTTTCCTCATACTGTAAGTCACCTCACCTTTTCAAACTTTAATCTAGTAAACCTTCTCTGAACTGCTTCCAATGCATTAATATCCTTCACACAATACTCTAGATGTGGTCTCACAATCAAGTGCCTTTTACTTCATGGAATGCAACAGCAGACAACAGATGGTGAAATCAAAATAGTTATGTGTAAGCATTTTAACTATGGTCTTCATTTGTTTAAAGTGAGTGCTAATCCAATCTAAAATAAACTGCCATGATGTTAATCTATGATAATTGCAAATTATTGACATATTGACAAATATTTGCTTTTAAGTAACTCACTATGCTCCCATTATAAATCACTGAATTACAGGCTTTTGAGAACTATAAACGGTATAAGGATAATGTATGTCAAGCTGTTCCACTTAAAACAAAGCTTTTTAAAACAAATTTGGATATCTGCATAACTATGGTTGGCATTTAAATTTACTTGGTTAACAGGATTGTTTTTTATGGAATGCATACCAAAGATATGGTGTTGGTTAACTGTCATTCAATTTTGCACATTACAGTCGCAATGATTGAAGGCCAAGAAAAGAAGCTGAGCGACTACCACATAAAAACAAACCGCAAAGAGGAGGTATCCTTCATTAAATAATAGCTAAGGAGAGATTTACTTCTTCCTTGTTTGTTCTTGTTGGATCTTGGAAAATACCATTCACTTCTTCACTATTTCTAACAAAAGAGCTTTGAACAACTGATTTGACAAACACGTGGCCTCCTGCTCCAAAGAGAGCCATTGCACCTTTGTTTCCTTGGGATAATTTTTGCCATGTTTGTGTCCTCTAAAATTTTTGCATCCCTGAGCTCCTTTAACAAATTTGCCTGCAGTTGGCTCCCAATTTTTTTGAGCAACTGTAACGTTCACAACAAACTCCATTTTCTTTAGTGATAATCATTTGCTTTTAAAGAGCTTTTCATGGCAGCATCCTCTCACTCACCACTTGTTTCACCATATTTTCAGCCTTACTTGATATCAGACTCTCAGATACTATTGTAGTTACTGGTGCAGTGTAATACAGAGGCCAAGACATAAGCTGAAACTGAAAGCTGCAAAACACCCAGTATGTGTGACCAGCGGCCAGAGTACGGTCACCATCTTCTCAAGGGACTAGGTTATAAACAAGTTCTCCTGCAGAGAATTCAAGTGAGCACTTTGAAGGGGCAGTGATGGATATACACAAGGAATTTCTTGGTGCGTTGTCAGGTCTGCCAGAAGTGTTCAGAAATGTAAGAGGAGTCTGAAACATGGGTATGTGTTCAATGGATTCTTAACCTCTAGCGAAATCTATTACAGATGGTACAGACCAATACAAGTGATACACAACAAGCTCAAAAAAAAGTGTATGTATTTATTTAAGGGGTCTTCATGAACCACTTCTGTAATATTTTATGATTGCTGTTGCAGCTCAGTTAGTAACAGTCACACGACACTATATTTAAAGAAGTAACAACTTAAAAGGTACAATTGTTTACAACCAAAATAATGTATACCACAGGGCCTACAATGTCTATTCTAGCATGGATGTGGTGGTCAACTCACAAGCACACGTGGACAAACTGTGATGGCAATGTTGTAGTTTCTACTGCAGTGCATGTAGCAACCACACAATGTCAAGGTGTTGCAGTGAAAGCTCTGACTGCTACTGTGTAAGGTACACATGGTTCCATGCAAACTCAGCCTGCTGACATCATGGCTGCAGATTACAGTGTGGGCATCAGGCTAACTGGGTGCTAAAGCAATCCACTAATCTGTCCTCCCAACAGATTACCAGGATTACTGGGGCACCCTTGAGATAGAGACTCTGAAACATAAACCTACAGTCCTCTTTCACAAAGAGAGCATTTACCCTGCAGACTTGCTGTTGCCTTTCAACCAGCCAGCCCAGAATGGTGCCAACACTTCTCCTTGGTGACATTATATGAAAACACAGTGTCACTTTCTATTTGTTCACTGAAGTCACCCAGCTCAATTTCGATGCCATCTCTTTTGATCTTTCAGCTGACTCCAAATTGTCAGACAGTTTGCCTGACATCCAGCACAGAATGAATAGAAATTTTCTCAAAATATCAAGACTGAAGCTAAGTCTTCTGTCAAAAACCTGTTCCCCAATCATCAATTCCATCTCTCTTTCAGGCAATTGTCCAAAACTGAATCAGGTTTGCAACCTTGGCATCATGATCTATGGACCATATGCCTGCACCATTATTAAAACCACTTCTGTTATAGTGACCCTGGTCAAGCTTTCCTCAGCTTGTCTGATGCCAAAACTTTCAACCATGCCTTTGTTACCTCCAGGTACTTATTCCAATGTATTCCTGCCCAGCCTCCCTCATGTAAATGAGGTTATCCAAAACTTGCCTGCCTTGTCTCAACTTGCACCAGGTCCTGTTCACTCAGCACACCCTCTGTTTACTGGCCCACACTGGTTCACAGTTAAGTTAAACTGTCAAACTTGTTTTCAAATTTCAATATCACTTGAAACCTCAATATTTCTTTTAAATTCCATAGCAGCTCTGCTCAAATTCTAGCTCCTTAGGAATCCCTGAATGTAATCATTCTACCATTGATGACTGTGTTTTCCCCTATAAATGTCTCCAGAAACTGCTTTTCCCCTCTGTCTATTATCCCATAAAAATTAATTCTATGACCAATCCTTTGGTCATCTGTTCCAATATCACCTTCGGTGGCTTAGCAGAATCTTTTTGTTGGATAATTTTCTGTAAAATATCTTGGGACATTTATGCTACATTAAGGGTGCTATGAAAATGAAAGTAAATGAAAATAAATTTAGTTCCTTATTTCTCTGTCAAATGATAATAAAATTTCACTCAAGCAATATAATTATTTTGTTCCTGCCTCGGCCAACTGCTTATTGGCAATTGGCTCACACCTGTCAGCAGTTCTCTATCTCTGAATATACAAATGCGGCCCAAAAGATAAACCTCTGGAAAAGAGAGTCAAAAGCTTGGAAAAGATATTTCAAATTACAGTGCAATAAACTGCACAAGAAAGTAGATTTCAGCCGCACGAGGAAATTTTCACCCACATGATTCCAATGTGCATTATTCACAAAATGTTCTGCAATAAATTTGTAAGGCTTCTTAAGTACCATCTTATAATCCCAGATCTTTATCAATGAAAGAAGGTTTGGAACCCCATCACTATTCCTCGAATGTTGCTGGATCAAACTCTTAGAATTCCCTATCCATGTACTTTGTAGGTCTGGTCTTTTTGTCCAAGGAATGATACAAGATAAACCAAAAATAAAGTCTTGATTAATAAAAGATTCTTGGAATAAACTACTCAAATAGCAGAAATAAATGCAATTTTGTCAAAAGACTAAAAATATTAATAATTATTGTTCAATTACATATAATGGGACTTCATAAATGTTTTTAGTGCTGTAAACTAAAAGACTGGGCATTAATTTAACTGAGTTAACTCTCTTCAAAATGAATTGTATCTTGGCATTTAACTAAGCCCTTACTTAGCATCCTGTACCCACATTGCACTCTTTCTGATCTTGCCTTTTGTGCCAATGCTTTCACCTCTGTGTAAATTGAACTGCATTTGCATTTGAGCCTAGCTGAAGCAAAAACTTTCTTAGGGAAGGCATATCATTCTGGAATCACTAATGGAAAATTCATCATTTATGATATTCCCAGAGCTCACAGGCAATTGAATCAAATCATCCTTTAGCATTAAGATCACAAATAAAGGAGAGCTAAGTAATGGTATAGAAAAGAATATCATATTTCATATTATGAATTAGAGGCTCAAACATCAGACTGGTCCAGGCATTTCCTACTTATTTTTGTGGAATGTTATTTTGAGATGTGAAAGTGGCTGCTTAAATTATTCCATCTGACACATTATTAGTAAGATTAGTATGCAGTGTTCATGGAAAGATCAATGCATGTATCAGCTAATATTCACCTGCAGAGGACTGCAGATAATTCATATAAAAATCTAATAATAAAATACTCAAATCCATTTAAATAAATGGAAATTAAGGGCAAGGAAGAATATTAAATTACTTATTAATTATGATGTTTGCAGTAGCCTTTATAATTATTTAAGAGTGTGCTAAGTGTTTAGGCTGATTATTTATTACATTTTAAACATTTTAACTATTTTATATAAATAATTTCTGAATATATCTAAATCAGGGAAATTCAGATGTATTGTAAAATCTCAGTAGCCAGCAAACCTAGGGCCATGGCTTTGCTAAGTATTTGTCAGTTTAGCGGTGGAGGGTTAGGGATAGAGCTGGACTTCTTTTAGTTCACTCATGTGACCCAATTAAATTGTAAGAGACCTTGCCACCACAAAACTGCCACACACTTCTGTGAACCTCAGCAGTGAATGCTGGTGATGAGCTGCACTCAGCAAATTCCAGATCCACCATGTCCTTGCATATTAGCAAGCAAACTTGCTCAATTTTCCCACTATAACTTTGTTCTCCATTTTGACACTATTTTGCAACCTAAGCGTACAATTTTCACAATTTTACACTATTCATTGGGCAGACAGACCAGGAAAGACCAAATGAGAAATTAAGTTAAAATTGATACATTGTAGCAGCTAGCTACACACCACGAAATGAAGATACAGAGTCGCTCGTTTCGAAATCAGAGGTCGAATGCCGACCCGGGGCGCGATGCGCCTTTAATAGCCGAAAACTTCCCGCGCTACAGTTCCCGCGCTGACGTCACGCGCGGGTCACCTGACCTTCCTGCGCACGGGCTTTCCCAGCCCAATGCTGGGGAAGAAGGAGGGCCTCGTGCCATCTTGGATCGGGGCCTCCGACAACATCGCGATGTGGGGAGCCGGTTCGATGCCAGTGCGGTGAGTCACTACAACATAAGCTTTTCTTTAAAAAAAAGCCCTGTCTTACCAGGATTAAATTCAGCCTCAGTGGAGTGCTGGACAATTATACTGATGTTTAAGTTCCTTTCAGCTGAGCAACATCTACATTTATTCAATATCCATTCATGTGCATTAACTTACTTCCTGATGTGTGCACATCATTTGAGGACAGCGATGGGTTATGAAAGGTTTGCTGGCCTGCAAATAGGACTCATGTACAAATAATTGTAATTTGGCTTAATAGAGACAACATTCTTGATACTGTATTGCAGCCATGACTCCATCAGGAGGGAAGGGAAGAGAAAAGAAGAAAATTGGGAAGGAGAGCAGATAAGTTTTATTGCTAAGCATCCCGCACAGCAAAACTGAAAATGTTGATTACTCGGTTTGAAGGAAAATGGTAAAGGAAGACATTCAGGTACAGTTGTCATAGCAACCTGGGATAACTGGGTCACCAGCATGACATTGTTATAATTGATATAGCAGCAGACAGCAATAACCATGGGTCTCCAGCTACTGCTCTTTTAAAAAAAGTCATACGTGATTTCTCTGTAAAATTTGTTATCAGTAAAGTACTGATATTTAAAGTATTGCTTATTTAAGGACGCCAACAATTTTCAATTACATAACATTTCTAATATAATTAAAGATTTGCAAAATATTCAATATAGAATGGTTGTTCTCTAGAAAGTGTATAATCAACTACATGTTCCATTCAGCTGGAATGTCAAGAGGTTTAAAAAGTCAGAGGATTGGAGGAGATACTTGCCTGACTCTATGTATAAGCTGAGAAAATAAGGCTGTAAAATGCTGTCGGAACTCTTTTAGATTCTCATCATAAACTTTGTTAGAAGACAGGCTGAACCATGAAGGAGAATGTCAGAAATTTGATTACATAAAATTGGGGCCATTTTTGGGAGTTTCTTGATTGAAACACTGTATACCCTTTTACATTGCAAGAGGAGGTGGGAATGGCCTCCCCACGAGAGCTTGATTTTAAACTGGATTGATGTGCTTCAATCATTAGCCGTAATTCTGGTTAACTTTCCCCCACCTACGTCAAAGCTATTGAAATTAGTCGCAGGGTTATGTTCTCACAACACACCTGTACCAATCCAACCTGTGATGTTATAATCTGCATCGTTTATTAGTGTACGGAAGAGTCCTCCATTTGGTAATGCCATTTTAGGTAATATTCATATTATCTTTTGAATTTAGATTATACAGAAATCTTCTCAGATCAGTATTTTTTTTCTAATCATGACGCTGGCATTTTAAGCTTACATGGAGTAGGATATATTGTGTAGACTTTATTTCTACAAATTATTGCATGTAAACTACTTTTAAGATAGTTACAGAAAAACAAACTGGGATTATTGCAAGTGCTGTTGATAAATGAAAACGCTGCATAAAAATGAGGATCTGCCAAAGACTTTTCCAGAATCCATATTTGCTTTTCATGTTTTATGTTCTGTAAGCTATCAGAAAATATAGTAAAATATTAACATATTAGTATATAAATTATTTGTGTTAGTTTGAGGTGTTTAATTATTTTGCTAATTTTTTTCTTGAGAATTTGCAATCACTACAATTATATGCCAGAATTAAATACAAAAGGAAAAGTATGAAAAAACTTGGGGAAAAGAGCAGTTTACATTAGCAAAGGCATGATAAAACAAATGTATTCCTCCCTGAGCTGCCATTTCTATGAATCAAAGTAATAATCCTATTCTAGGGTGGCTTCTAATTTGTATTCAGTGCAATGTGAACAATTCTCAGATATGATGCTACATCTGTTCTTCTCAGCTTTATATTACTAATGAGAAAAGCTTGCACTTATGACTCAGAATATTTCTCACTTATACATGCTTCTTGCCTTGTATTTTAAGTGGAGCAACTCCAGTCCACACTGGATATAACTTAAACACAAAATGACATTAGTTACAGCCTGCACAAATGCTTTGTAACATCACTCACTCAACTAATTCTGGGATATTAGTTAGAAAGTTATAAAATTTTGACCAAGCAGAGAAGGAATGGCAATAATATGTCAGGATGGTACTTGACTTGGAAGTGAACTTGGAGATGGTGGTGTTTCAAAGTGCCTGTTAGCCTATCTATGGTAAAGATTATGCATTTTAGAGAGACTGTCAAAGAAGCTATGATGAGTTGCTACAATGGATCTTGAGAATAATATGCACAGCAGGCATAGTGGGATGGTGCCGCTCAAGTGAACTATTTTATCCTGGATGACATTAAGCTTCTTTACTGTTGACTCAATCAGGCAAGTGCAGACTACTACATTCCCAATTTGTGCCTTATAGATGGTAGATCAGTTTGGGCTAGCAAGAGGTGAGCTACTTGTCACAGAACATGCAGCCTCTGAGCTATTATTAATATGGCTGGGTCCAATTAAGTTTTTGATCAACATCACCTTCTAGGATAATGGTGGTGGGGAAAGTTTGAAATGGTAAAACTATGCAATATCAAGGCAAAAAGTTTAGACTTTCCTAGATGGAGATGGGAATTTCCTAGAATATGTGCAAGATGAATGTTACTTAGCATATGGTTGCTTAGCTCAGTCCACAGTATGCTGCTTCCACTGTTTAACATTCATATTTCCAGCTGTTATTTGCTCCGTGGCATTTGCACATTACTTTAAAGTACACCTGGTGCTGTTCTAGGATTGCTCTTCTCTGATTGTCATCATCAAGGGTTGGTCCTCAGTTATAATGATAGAGTGATTTGGTGGCCATAACATGAGCTGCTGTGCTAACAATCTGCAGTGCTGCGTTTAGCATCTGTGGCTATCGAGTAAAAGAGAATTGGCCTCACTCTGACTTCTTTTCATTTCCCTGTTGGGCAGCACAAGTATGAAAGTCCCTGCATTATTGTTATAATTACCAGTAAGACGAAATTGTGCAGGGATTTGCTCAGAGAAACACGTCTCCACAATGTCTTTACAACAGAAGGAAGAGGTGAATATTGCAGAAAAAATGTTTGATTGGAGGAGGACTTAATAAAATGTACTGGTTATTTAATCAGAAATAAAAGAGTTCCTTCTGTATAACAAAAAACATTAACGCTTTGCCAACTGTAGGAATCACTGCAAATGGAGAACAAGTCCATGGCTGCAAAATGCCATCCAGTGGCCTAGCAGAGAACTGCAAAAATTGAAAAAAGGTGCAAGAACCTTAAGAGTTGAAATATGTCATTGAAAGGAATAAAGGCTATAAAATATTTCATGTTGCATTTTGGAGTATAAGAAAGGACTGTAAATCCTACTCATCTGATACCCAAAATAACATGAACTTCAGTGAATCCAACTACTATATATTAGTTGTTTGAAAAATTACAAGTGTTCTTACGTCTTTTGTTCTGCTTTTAAAACAAAAGACCACGCAAGGTTTCAAGAGCTACACCCTTAAATTTCCTACCTAACATAAATTAGCTTTCTGTCCCTGTGTAGGTGAAATTAAATTTCCAAATCTCACCTTAACTCTATACTTCACTACCAAACACATATTCATGTGATTAAGTGCTTTGATAAGTTCGTTATGGCTAGAATTAACCCTTGCCCGAGCAAGGACCTGAACCCACTGCAGTTCGCCTATCGCCATAACAGGTCTACAGTAGATGCTATTTCACCGGCTCTCCACTCTGCTTTGGAGCACCTAGACAACAGCAAAGCATACACCAAGCTACTGTTTATAGATTATAGCTCAGCATTCAACAACATCATTCCCTCAATACTATTAACCAAGCTTCAAAACCTGGGACCCTGTACGTCCCTCTGCAACTGGATCCCTAAAAACAATATCTGGTCTAATCTGTGAATCTAACATTACTTTTATCACCTACTCTGATCCACAGAAATTGAGTGGAAACAATAATCCTCGACCTCAAGATCCGAGAGATCGCAACAGCTCAATAAGATACAGTTTTAATGATCAGACACCTGTTTAAATAAATTAGACCATGGTTATGATTAATAACTTCGATAAATAAATCTCACGTGAATCCGATTGGTTCCTAATTTGAGAGAAGCGATTGATTTTCAAACAAACCACCGTTAGGAATAACAACTTACTCCGGACCTCAAAGCGTGTGACACAGCTGGCGCAAACAGCAATATGAAATAAGCAGCGCCCTCGCTTATTTTTGCCCCAAACGAAAATAACAAAACAGAACAAATAAAAGATGAATGGACAACGTGCCCATTGCTAACGCGGGGGGCGATAATTATTTTCTGATTGCAGTCACCCGCCTCGGAACGCAGATGCTGGTATCGCTCATGCTGCTCCCGGGGAGGGCGTGACGAGTGACGGACCAACCCGTGGTGCCGGGAGCTATTGATCTGCGGGTCAGCCTCAGGTTACCCGGGAAACGTCGTCTCCTGGAGACTGAGCCGTGACAACGGTGGAGACAAGAGGGGCGGAGGAATGGCGAGAGGCTGCGGGCTCGGTTTGTTCCTGCTGCCGCTGCTGTGTCTGATCATGCTGACGAGGAGCGAAGAGAACGAGGTAGGGAGTGAGGAGAAGGGCCGGGCCCTGGCCTGGGTCTGGTTCTGGGCCCCGGGCTCCCCTGCTTTCCCTGGACGGCGGCTCGGCTCGGCTCCTCCCTGAGCCGATGCTGCTGGATGGAGAGCACAGAGAAACCTCCTGCAAAACTCGGGAATCTGAAATAAGAACAGAAGTGCCGGAGATATTGAGCTGGTCTGACATTATCTGGAAAGAGGAAAACAGTTAACTTTATAGGTCGATGCCCTTCATTAAAACTTTTCAACGGCTCATTAGCCGAAGGTGAACTGAAGGTGTTAACGGGAACAGATTGTACCGTGTGGTTTGCAGGTCTGCGTTCCGAGCAACAATACTGGTTTTGTTCTGCTTTCTAAATGCGACACATTCTTATCAGATACTTAACCCACTTCCTTATTTTTGAATGGTTCACAGGTCATGTCGCTGAGCTGTTTCCGGCCATGAATGCCGATGTTGACAACTCTCCAAATTGATTCTTTTTTAACATCTGATTCTGTTTTTAATTTGAGATTCATTGGTGCGATTGTGCGCTTCACTGATTTCTGTCGTTACATAAATCATCCCGTGATCTTTGAAAGTTCAAACTACTACGGGAAACGCCAAGCAGGGACTGAATGTACACCTTGTAAAAGTTTGAAGAATGGGACATTTTGACTGGCCTTGATGTTTGTTCCACCGTCTTTCTGGTAGATTGTTGTAAACAAAATCTTTGAAAGGATATTTTTCAGTAATACGAGCATAAGATTGATTAAATACTACAGTGATCGGGATGTGAGGGGAGTCAATGTGTGTTTTATTTAATCTTTTTATTGCATGAGTCTTTTAGTACATTTTTTCTTTCAATTTTTAGTTTGTTGTGTTTGTGATTTTCCCCTCTTTCCCCCTCCCTTCCCCCCCCCCCCCCCCCCGTTATATCCTTATTTCATAATCTCAATGCTCATGCAGCCCTTTTTGATTTAAGGCATAGGTTGATCTATCATTGATTATTTTGCCTCTCCTTAGGTGAGAACCGTTCATGTTTCTCTTCCATGGATTCTGCCTCATCTGAGTGTTTCTAGCATTTTCAGTTTTTATTTCTGATTTCTAGCATTTGTAGTTTCATGATTTCTGAGAATTAATCAAAACCTAATCAAGTCTCCCAGCATCATTAATACTAAAGACTACTGCAAATTAGTGTCATAGAGTTGAATAGTTACTCAGCATGGAAACAGGCCCTTTGGCCCAATTTGTACATGCCAACAAGGTTCCTCATTTGAGCTAGTCCCATTTACCTGCATTTGGCCCATATCCCTCAAAGCCTTCCTTATCCATGTACCTGTCTAAATGTATTTTAAACGTTGTAATTGTACCCACCTTTACCATTTCCTCTCGCAGCTCGTTACAAGCACTCACCACCCTCTTCGTGAAAAAACTTGCCCCTCAGGTCCCCTTTAAATCTATACCCTGTCACCATAAACCCCCGCCCTCTTGTTTTAGTCTCCACTACCCTTGGAAAATTATGGGAAGGCTTTGGATTTACAGGTTTTGGAAAGCTTGCTGTAAAAACAGAAAATGCTGGAAACACTCGACAGGTCAAGCAGCGTCCATGAAAAGAGATGGTTCACCTTTCAAGTCCTAGATTCTTTGGCAGAACTGGGAAAAAGAGAAAACCTGTTAGTTTTCAGTATCAAAGAAGGTGGAGTAGGGACATATAGAACAAAGGGAATATATTTGATAGGGTGAGACCAAATGACTCAAAGTCGCAATTGGATATGGTCAGTTCTGATGCAGACAGAAAGAGAGTGATTTACGTAAAATTGGAGAATTTGATACTGAATCTGGAAAGTCTGCCATCTTGAGATAGAAGATTGTGTTGTAACAGTGCAGGGAGCCATAGACAGTAAGGTCAGAGTGGAATGGGGAATTAAAGTGGCAGACGACCGAAAGCTCAGGATCACTCCTGTGGACTGAACTTGGGTGCTCTGCAAAGCCATTACCCAATCTGTGTTTGGTTCCTCCATCGTAGAGAAGACCACATTATAAATTCCAAATGCAGTACACTAGATTGGAAGAGGTGCAAATGAATCGCAGCTTCACCTGGGAAAAATTATTTTGGGTCTCTGGACGGTGGGAAGGAATAAGGTAAAAGGGCAGGTGTTGCATTTTCTGCAGTTGCATGGAAGAGTGTCATGCCATGGGGAGTGGTTGATGGAGATGGAAGAGTGAAGCAGAGAGTTGCAAAGGAAGGGATCCCTTCTAAATGCTGAGGCGAGAGAAATATGTCTGGTGAAGGAATCTTGTTGGACTGACAAAAATTGCAAAGGATGATCTGTTGAATGCAGAGGCTGGTGGGATGAAAGGTGAGGACCTGGAGAACTTTGTTTTTGCCTTGTCCCGGAGGAGAAGGGGTAAGAGCAGAGGTGCTGGAAATAGATGAGATGTGGTGAAATGCTCTATCTTTGAAAGCTTTGCTGTCTAGATCATGTCTCAGAATTGAATGATAATTTAGTTTTGCAGTTGCAAGAACGTGCCTGGAAATCTAATTGCATTGTGCCTGTTCATAAGGTGGGGTGGGGGGGAAGGATGCTGAAGGATCCAATATGATACTCATTGAGTATATTTGTTCTTTCCATACCAGATTTATGCTGAACCTTGTGTTTGCTACAGTAGCCTGTATTTGTCCAGTATGAACAAATGAATCTTTTTTCAGTGCCTATGGAAATAAAGGACCTAATGCCTATTTCAGGCACCCTTCACTAAACTGGATCATGATAGGTTCATGTGCTGTCTATGTTGTTTGTTTTACTTTGGTTGCGTAACACCCAAACCAAGAGTCTTTATTTGGACTGCTGAAAAATTTTGGTTGAATTCTGGTCAATCTGGACTCGCTGCCTATAGTACTTGCCTGCCCTCAATTACCTGAGCTAGTGCAGTAGGGTCGATCAAGCTGACCCTACGTGACTAGAATTGTTGAATTAGCTACAGCAGGGCCTTGGTGGCAAGTAATGAGCAGCAGTATGCTACTGAGGCTGCATCTATCAAACACCCACACAGCCTTTCATGGAATATAAAGGTTCAAAAGTGCTTTATCTCCTGTTGAAAACTGCAAAAAAAAACAGGTTTTAAATGTCCCTAATATTTAGACATTTAAAATCTACTAAAATTGCTTTAAGTATAGAAATAAAAGTAATTAAAATTGACAGCACATAACACTTAAAGATATTAAACATAAGAAATAAATAGTACATTATTTATCCCTGCCCTGAGAATTCCCTTTGAGATGATTGGGGGGTCTCCAATCTGAAGCTAGGGAAACAGCTCTGATGGACTCCCATGAACAGAATGATAGTGTCAATGTCACTCAGCACAATCGCCCACGAACAGCTGAACGCCAGTAGAGCTGCTGGCTACCACCTGCATTTGTCATTTTATGATCACCTAACTTTATTGCCAGAAAGGTCTGCTTCCTCTCTCCTCCCCTCCCCTGACTGGGATATATCCGCATTCATCCGAACTGGCCAATATTGTTTCACTAATTGACCTGATGAGTTGCTTCCAGGGCCAGAACTAGTGTCCACACCTTGTTGGTAAACAACTTGAGCTGGCAAATTCATTTTTGCAGAAATATCCCTCTCAGCTTTGCTGTTCTTGCAAACTGTTATCCCCATCTCCAACTTCCTGTTCATGAACAATGGAGAATAAAATGTCGTCAAGTCCCAAACTTGGCTGGTCCTCTCCTTGAAAGATGAGTACTTACAGAAGATGGGGGAAGAGTAGCTGGATAGCTTTTCAAAGGACCTAGCTTAGGGGCCATTAACCAAATAATGGTTTCCTGTGCTGTAATTCAATGACGCTACATTGTAAGTATATGTAGGTAAATACACCAGTTCAAAAGATTATAAATACTAAAGTTCTGTTTTACTGTTCAAACTGACGATAGAGTTGATTCACAGTTTTGTAGGGGTGTTATGCCTTTGGAATTATTTTTGAGAAGATATTTTTGTAATGGCCTTCACAAAGAATGTCTCAGAATATATATTTATTTCTAAATTGTAGGTATGCAATAAGTAGTAGGTGGTATTAAACTTGTATCACAGTTTTAAATCTACAATCATAAAATTGTACTGCCATTCTGGGCTAAATATTCATCTGTTCTATTGCAGAATTCTGAAGATATCAGGTGCAAGTGCATTTGTCCACCATACAAAGATAATGCAGGCCATATTTATAAGAAAAATGTAACACAGAAAGATTGGTAAGTAGAGTTCTGCCTCAAAAGTGAATCTTTTATTACCTTTTTAAAACAAAAATGACAAGTCATTTTCGACCCTTCTTCGCACTCTCTAATACTTTCCCTGAGGAATTATTGCTATGTGATTGCCCAAAGCAAATGGCTGAGAGTAAACTTAAGTCAAAGAATTTCAACTATTTCTTTGAGGCAAAATCCTTTCAGTATCAATACACATGCAGAGACCTGCTCTTCTAATTTCTGAAGCAGTCTGCTGCTGAAAGGAGAACAGTATAATTGTACCTTGGAGTCTGCTGATAAATGTTGGTAGTTTCACGTGGTAACACCAACAACTTTGTGATCACCATAAAAATGTAGAAGTCCTGGACTTGCAGGCCAGTGATTTCTTAGCTGATCTTGTCTATTGGATTCTGATTGCTGAGCAGTAGAACACAAACTGGCTGGAATCATTCAGCATTTATGTTGCTACAGAGAGAAGAGATTATGTCTACATGAAAAGATAAGTTGCATCTGTAGTTTATTTTCTCTTGAAGTTATTTGCATTCAAATAATTATTTTAAAGTATTTAAAATGATATTTAAAAAAATTCTTTCTATTCATTTTCAATGATTCTGAATGGCAATCATTCAGCCTGCATCGTGGTGGGGAGTGGCTTACCATTTATCGAACGTATTCTGAGCCTTTTCGTTGGTGAGGCTTGATTTGGCCTTACCAATTGACAAGATTCAGTCACATTAGGTCCTGGTGATGTGTGGAGTCATTCCTAAAAGCAGGTTCATCCTTGGGGAAATGTGTGTGTTAAGTGCTTGATAGTTGTAAATCTTGGCCAATATGCTAATAGATAAACAAGTACGGAATACAGAATTCATGATGCTGCCTAATACAGATAAATCTGATGGTTGAAAGGATCTCCAGGATCGCTTTATGGATCCCAGTTTGAAAACCTGTAACCTATCAGGATTGCTGAACATCTGGGTGATGGATATACCTTTTGTTTAAAAAAGGTATTGATTTTCTTGTTGCTGTAGGACAGAATAGCAAGACCGTTTTGTTATTCTGTGTGGAATCCTGCACTATTGGATGATACTTATTAGTTTGGCATAAGTTCTTGCCAGTAAAGAGCAGACAAGCAAATTTAACACCATGCTTTAACAGTAATGCAGGGTAGGGTGGCATAATAGTTATTTTACCTGACCTAGTTATGGAGCAATGGATTAATAATACAAAGAATATTGAGTTTGAATCCCATCATAATCGTCTGAGAATTTCACTTTGTTTTAAAAAAAATCTTATCAAAAAAGGTGGTATTGGTAAAAGCGATCATGATGTGGTCATGTGGCTGTTTAAAAACCCACCATCAATTATATCCAATGATCAGACTGGTTTTATTAAAAAATCGTTATTCTCATTTTAATATTTGTCATTTACTGAATATTATCTATTCTCCCTCTAAGGAAATAGCAGAACGTGTGATATCTCTGGATGCTGAGAAGGCCTTTGATCAGGTTGAATGGAGTTACTTATTTAAAACTTCACAGAAATTTAACTTTGGGCCCGATTTCATTCAATGGATTAAATTACTTTATTTATCCCCCTCTGCTCGTGTTCTTACTAACTTTCAAAATTCCAAACCTTTTAAACTTCAACGTGGAACCAGACAGGGATTCCCTTTGAGCCCTTTGCTCTTTGATCTGGCTTTAGAACCTTTGGCTATTACTTTTCAAGAATCTAGAGATACCGCTGGTATCTTTGGAAGAGGTATCACCCACAAAGTTTCACTCTATGCTGCTGATTTATTACTTTTTGTTTCTAATATTGAGACCTCGTTACCTCCCATGCTTTTTCTACTTTCCTGTTTTAGCCAGTTTTCAGGATATAAATTGAATTTACATAAGAGTGAACTTTTCCCTTTGAATAATCTGATATCATTTGATATTAACCTTCCTTTTAAAATTGTAAGAAATCATTTTACCTACAGGGGCGTAACAATTACTAAGAACTATAAACACTTATTTAAAGAAAATTTCCTTACCTTACTGAACTATGTGAAAAGAGTTTTATCAAATTGGTCACCCCTCTCTATATCGCTGATTGGCCAAATTAATTCTATTAAAATGAATATTCTACCTAAATTTATATACCTATTTCAGGGCTTACCTGGTTTTATTCCTAAATCCTTCTTTGATTCCCTTGATTCAATTATATCTTCTTACATATCGAAAAACAAACATCCTAGATTAAATAAAGCTCACCTTCAGAAAGTTAAAAAGAATAGAGGTTTAGCCTTACCCAATTTTAGGTCCTATTACTGGGCAGTCAATATATGAAATCTTATGTTTTGGTTACATTACATTATTCATGAGGCTTTGTCCAGTATCGATTTCTTGGAAGCTAATTCTGTTAAAAAATTTTCTATTATTCCTTTGCTTGGCTCTTCACTTCCTTTATCATTAAATAAACTAACTGATAATTTGGTAGTTAAACATGCTTTTGAGGATTTGGTTACACTGTAGAAAATATTTTGGCTTATCAAGATTTTCTTTGTCTAGTCCCTTTTTTTTCTAATTTTTTTTTAAACCTTCTATGACTGACGTAGTTTTTAAAGAGTGGGACAAATCGGGTATTACTTGTTTTCAGGATCTTTTTGTTGGAGGAGATCGATCTTTCTTTGAACAATTGTCAACTAAATACAATTTACCAAAAGCTCATTTTTTTGATATTTACAAATTAGAGACTTTTTCCAATTTTCAATTACATACATTTCCTACGAGTCCTTATAAGAACTTACTAGATGTCATTTAATTCGAAGCCTTTTTATGGTGGCTCAATATCTAATATTTATGGCAGGTTATTAGGAATGAGTAAGGCTCCTTTAGATAAAATTAAAAATGCTTGGGAACAAGACTTGCAGATTTCAATTTCTGAGGAAATTTGGAAGGAAATTCTTAAATTGGTCACTACTTCATTAAACTGAAGGAGAGAGTGACTGGTGCATAAAGTGGTCCATAGAGCTCACTTGTCCAAAGACAAGCTATCCCGTTTTTATTCGGACATATCTCCTTATTGTGATAAATGCAATAACGGAGAGGCTTCTTTAATTCACATGTTTTGGACATGTCCGAGTCTTAAATAATACTGGATAGAGGTGTTTCAAAACTTTTTCTGTGCTTTTTAAAATAAATTTTAAACCTAATCCTTTGACTGCATTATTTGGGATTGTTGGAGAAAAAGATTTAATTTTGGAGACTTCTAATCTGTACAGTTTGGCCTTTATTTCTCTTATAGCCAGGAGGGCTGTGTTGCTTAAATGGAAGGAAGTTACTCCGCCTACTCATGCTCAATGGTTACGGGATGTTATATCACACTTAAATTTAGAGAAGATCTGTTGTTCAATTTCTGAATCTAACTTAGACTTTCAAGTACTGGGAACCTTTTGTTTTGAACTATTTTCAAAACCTTTGATCTGGTGGTTAAAGTACAGATATTGGCTGATGATATTGTGTCAAGGGTTTTTCTTGTCCTTAACTAAACAGCTTCGGTCTTGGTAGTGGGTTTAGATTTTTTAAATAATAAAATTATTCCAATTTATTTGTTATTAATTATTATTTTTGATTACTTATATAGAGTATTGTGATTTCAAGTATGATTTAACACAATGTATTTAGCAGTATTTTATCTTTTTGATTCATGTACTCTGTATTTTCCTTGTGGAATTAACAAAAATATTGTAAAGAAAAACCCACAGACTCTTGGAGGTAAGAAAATCAACACTTTATTTACTTCTTAGGAGATAAATCTGCTATTCTTGCCACGCCTGATCTGTATGTGGTTTCTGTTGCACATCAGTATTTCAGTACAAGATTGCCCTTGAAAGTAGCTGAGTAAATAAGTTAGATGCACAAGCTACAATTATGAAGCATTTTGGGACCCCTCTCACCATATGATTGGAGGGGTTCAAAAAGGAGACCCACCATCAGCTTCAAAACGCAATTAGTAATGGACAATAAGCACCAACTTTGCTAGCAACATGCACGTCCATAAAATTTTTATTTTTTTAAAAAAAAGTACTGAACAGTAAAGCAGTTTAGTGTTGGAATTGGGCACTTCAGATCAGATGGAGAATAAAACTCCTATTGTACTGTCTCCATTGAGGTTCAGTTACAGTACCATTGCTGTAAATTTCATGAGTTTTAAGGTTTCTTATCTACTTCTGTAGAAAAGACCATGCAGAAACAGTTGTGTTTTTAAGCACAATTTCACAAGGGTTTGAAATAAGGGCCCCATGATGTTATAATGTAAATGCTAATGAACTAATATTGATGTTATTGCTTAGAGAGTATAAGTAATCAATTAGTTGGTGTTGCAGCAATTGTACAACAGACTTTAAGATCTATTGTAAACTTGCAGATTCTATTTTTTTGCTGGTGAACAGCAAAAGGTAAAACATAAGGGAGACAGCCAGGTTTTTGAAATGGGAAGCTATAAAGAAAGCTCTAAGGCTCAGAACAAGAATGCACAAGAGGTACTGTGCAGGAAAAGTTATTTGTTGCAGACAAGTAAATTGATCCTCTAATGAAGTTTAGTGTCTTTGTTATTTTTGTATCCTTACATGAAAATAACTTGTACTTATAGAACAAAGTGAATCTGGGGACATGTTCACTCGCGAGTTTAAGCAGTATAATAATTGTCTTAACAAATATCCTCTTTCATAAAGATTTGGAAGGTTGGAAGATGTGATTCATATTTTATTATACCATAGCAGGAGACCATTTTGTCCCACTGAGTCCATGTTGGCATTCAGAGCAATCCCATTCTCCACTTATTTTTCTGCAACCTATTCTCACTCGCATGCCCATTAATATCCCACTGATTCTCCTATCACCTTTCTACACTTAAAGCAATTTCCATTTGTATTTACTAACAGCCAGCATGTCTTTGGAATGTGGGATAGATGCAGAAAGGTTTGTGATCGCAGGGGGAATGTGCAATCTCCACACAGTACTAGGGATCAGGATGGTCATCGGATTTGTGAGACAGTTGCACTAGCTGTAGCACTACAGTGCTACCTTTTTATATTTCTCCTGATGTCCTGTACACTCAATTTAACCACACCCACAAACTGTGGTCTTCTGTACTTGTAGGTATTTCTCCTTTTTTCAACTTTCGTAATGACTTAGCATAATGAAAATCAAAAGAAAGGAGAAATACCTGCAATGTACCTTTCATGGCAGCTGCAGTACAGTACCACAAGGCTGCTACTGTGGTGAGGGAAAACTGGAAGGAAGAGAATGGGGGAGGAGCAGGAAGGAGAGAGAGGTTGACATGTGCTTTGAATGTCTGTGGCCATACTTCACCCTTCTCCCACCTCTCACATCATTGCAAACGGAGAGATGCTGCAATCTCTGTAGGCACGATCCTATGGTATGATTGTATTCATTGAGTAGTGTGAGGCCTAGCAATGGTGTTTGCAGTGTGCAGAGCAATAGAACAACAGCAGAGAACAAAATATCAATGTCCCAGTTGGGACGCTTCAGTTGTTCATATCTGCTTGAGGAGTTGCTGCAGTGTTTACTTCTACTAGTTTGACTACAAGTTTAAAAACAAAGGTTCTACACAGCACATTATTGGTCTGATTTCTGCTGGTGAGGTGGAGAAGAGCCTTGCACGTATTAATAATACCATCACATATACATGATGCCAAAGAAAAAACATCTATGCCAGAATGAATTGTACCCACAATTGACCAGTCCAATTTTATTTATGGATGGGCCTTCAACCAGAAATGGGCGCAAACATGTTAAACAGGAACTATGTACTTTAGTTTTTGGGTACTTATGGTTTATCCGCAAGTGAAAATATAACATCTGCTTTATCTTTACACAGCCATTGCCATCAGATGGTGCTGTTGCATACAGCATTATCAACAATAGAGCAGTTGCAAATTGGCTTAGGGTTAGACCAAAATTTCTAATGTCTAACAGCTAAGGCTCACCAGCCCCTGAAAATTTTCATTTGTGCCAATGTTACCACTTAATCGTTCCAAGCACTCCTGCTTCAATTTCTATATTCCACCCACTTTAATGACTTTGAATAACGATAGACAGACTTTTTTTGGCTAGCTTTGTTTTGCTGGGGTAGCATTTGGTGTGAATCTATAGCAGATAAATGAAGTTTGTGTACAGATAAACTATTTCTTCACCAAATGGTGGAACAGGCTTGAGGAGTTGAATGACACACTCTTTATTCCCACTATGGTTTCATTGAAGGTACTCTCAATTGGATGCAAATTTGAGACAATTTGTAGACAGATTTTGCTTTTGCCTTGTGTACATTAGAGTTTGAGTTATGACTGAACTTATTTTGTTATTCCAAGCAACGGGGTATTTCTTTTACAAGCTGGACATGGGTAAAAGAAAAGTACATTGATCCTTGCCAATTTCTATTTAATAGACGATGGTATAAGTTTATAGGTTGCAATTTGAGGAATCAGACCAATTATTATAATTCATCTCCCTTTTCAGCTACTGCTTGCTATGATTTAAGTTAACAGTTATGTCAAGCTGAGTATTTAGAAGTATCAGTACCTAATGGCCTGTTCATCTGGTGCCTTCTGGTGTTGTAGTTTGGCGTTGTAATTACATTTGATGCGGAAAACTCCAGTATTACACAAGTCCTTAGCCAGTGCTGACATTTTGTGGCTTGGGTCCTTCAGAGTTGGCAACCTTGATGGAAAGAATGTTGATTTCGGCTCCTCCACACACAACTGCTTGCTGATGCCAATTTAGAAGCTCTACACTGACACAGGAGTTCTAAAATAGAAGCTTTCATCCGTGAACAGAAAAATTACCATGTTATACTAAATAAGGCTTTGACTCTCCAACTTGAAGCATTTTTTTAGTTTACTTATTCAAGAAGGTTCAGAAGAAAAATTCCAATATTTGCAAGCAATTCTTTCTAAAAGCATTACATAAAATTGAACAAATTAGAAATTTCTATTAAGACTGATGTAGTTGTGCTGAATATCCAGAAATATGCCCAGAAGGTTATTCAGCTCCTAAGCATTTTGTGTGTCTGCTACAATTTTCATAGTATTTGCTTTCTTTATCCTTTGCTTACCAACATTTCTGATTTTTAAAATTCCATTCAGTCCTTTTAAATCTATTACTACTTTTCTGGGTGAAAGGTTTATACGTGCAGCATTTTGATCTCTGACTATAGTGCAAATGTAATCTGTGAAGTGTGGTGTCGCCTGAAACTGCTGAAATACACTAAAGCATTTTTTTTCTACTATTAACTATTGCAATCTAATTCAGTGATTCCAATGTTGACAATTCAAAGTGTTCTGATCCAACATTATTTCAGCAATACCTCTATGGATGAAATACAAGAGTTGTAAGAAAACACATAGCACCTTTTGTACATTTGAATGGAATTAAAATTTTGTCTTTTTTTTTTCAGTGACTGTCTTCACGTTGTTATTCCCATGCCAGTTGCTGGACAAGATGTTGAAGCTTATTGTTTAAGATGTGAGTGCAGATATGAAGAAAGAAGCTCTGTTACAATTAAGGTATTTTTAAAATTTAAGCCATAAAAGCTTTCTTCCTAAGACCATGTTTTGCTTAATCCATTTTTGAAGAGCAAATATATAATATAATCAAGTGGAAATATCCTTTATTTGTCACTCAGTTATCCTTAAAATAATAGTCTAATAATAGTCAATTATTCTGAAGTTTCCTTTTTCATGCTATGTAACATGGGCAAAATGGAAGTAGAATTTGATGTAACTAAAGATCAAGAAATTCTGTTTTGTTGATTTTAAACGTAATATGCAAAGTCTACTTGAAAAAAATTTTTCAATACTGTTTGAACGTGTTTGTTGGTGCAAAACTTGAGATATACTGGTAACTATGAGATATGCACCCTATGGGACCGAAATCCCAAGATCCAGGACCTTCTGGTGGTTGGGATTAAGCCACTTCTTAAAATAAATTTGCACATTCTAAATTGGGATTACTGCTCCTGATAATTTATCGTGTGCCATATTTTTCCATTTGGTATATCTGAAGGATTCCCCATGATTTTTCTGTCACTCTTAATATCACTCTCCAATTGCTCTGTCTGCTTTCTTTAATTACAGATTTAAATAATTAATACTTCTGATCATTATCTGGTGGCAGATCATTTCATATCCCATATCAGGTATTGCCTGGTCATGGATTCCACTTTCATCGTGGACACTTTGGCCTAGCCACAACATGGATGTCTTTTGGTGCATTTCTTTCATCTCATTGCCTCCAAAATCCCACATTATTGGGTTTATGAATACCTCGGTCCTTTAGTGTTATTTAGTTTTCTCCTTGGGTAAAGTACCAATGTATGGTTGTGGGCAAAATAATTTCTGGTGAGTTTCCTGGATTGAGATTGTGTGGTGGGTACCGTCTTGTTCCTGTAGGACACAGTTTGTTCCCTTTATCTCCAATAGATAGTCAGGAGGGGGAAGGGGAATAGTCAGCTACTAGAGAGTACCCCTGTGGTTGTACCCCTTGACAATAAGTACTCCTGCTTGAGTACTGTTGGGGGAGACAGCCTACCTCGGGGAAGCAACAGCGGCAGTGTCTCTGGCACAGAGTCCTGCCTTGTGGCTCAGAAGGGTAGGGAAGGAGAGGGGAGGGCATTAGTGATGGGGGACTCTATAGTTAGGGGGGCAGACAGGCGATTCTGTGGATGTAGGAAAGAAACTCGGAAGGTAGTTTGCCTCCCAGGTGCCAGGGTCCGGGATGTTTCAGATCGCGTCCAGGATATCCTGCAGAGGGAGGGAGAACAGCCAGAGGTCGTGGTACATATTGGCACCAACGACATAGGTAGGAAAAGGGATGAGGTCCTGAAAAAAGACTATAGGGAGTTAGGAAGGAAGTTGAGAAGCAGGACCTCAAAGATAGTAATTTCAGGATTACTTCCTGTGCCACGTGACAGTGAATAGAATGAGGTGGAGGTTAAATGCGTGGCTGAAGGATTAGAGTAAGGGGCAGGGATTCAGATTTCTGGATCATTGGGGCCTCTTTTGGGGCAGGTATGACCTGTACAAAGAGGACAGGTTGCACTTGAATCCCAGGGGGACCAAGATCCTGGTGGGGAGGTTTGCTAAGGCTACTGCGGGGAGTTTAAACTAGAATTGTTGGGGGGTGGGATCTGAACTGGAGAGACTGGGGAAGAGGTATTTAGCTCTCAAATAGAGAAAGCTAGTAGTAGGTACGAGAGGGAGGATAGGCAAGTGACAGAGAAGGGACGTGCTCAGACCGGTTTCAGGTGTGTCTATTTTAATGCAAGGAGTATTGTGAACAAGGCGGATGAGCTTAGAGCTTGGATAAATACTTGGAGATACGATGTGGTGGCCATTACAGAGACTTGGATGGCTCAGGGACTGGAATGGTTACTTCAAGTGCTGGGTTTTAGATGTTTCATAAAGGACAGGGAGGGAGGCAAAAGAGGTGGGGGAGTGGCACTGTTGATCAGAGATAGTGTCACAGCTGCAGAAAAGGTGGATGTCATGGAGGGACTGTCTACGGAGTCTCTGTGGGTGGAGGTTAGGAATAGGAAGGGGTCAATAACTTTACTGGGCGTATTTTATAGGCTGCCCATTAGTAACAGGGATATCAAGGAGCAGATAGGGAAGCAGATCCTAGAAAGGTGTGAGAATAACAGAGTTGTTGTGATGGGAGATTTTAATTTCCCAAACATCGATTGGCATCTCCATACAGTGAGGGGTTTAGATGGGGTGGAGTTTGTGTTCAGGAAGGATTCTTGACACAATATGTAGATAAGCCTACAAGAGGAGAGGCTGTGCTTGATTTGGTATTGGGAAATGAACCTGGTCAGCTGTCAGATCTCTCAGTAGGAGAGCATTTTGGAGATAGGAATCATAATTCTATCTCCTTTACAATAGCATTGGAGAGAGATAGGAACAGACAGACTAGAAAGGCGTTTACTTGGAGTAAAGGGAATTATGAGGCTCTCAGGCAGGAAATTGGAAGCTTAAATTGGGAACAGATGTTCTCAGGGAAAAGTACGGAAGAAATGTGGCAAATATCCAGGGGATATTTGTGTGGAGTTCTGCATAAGCATGTTCCAATGAGACAGGGGGAGTCACCAGAGGATACAGGAACCGTGATGTACAAAGGCTATAATGAATTCTAGTCAACAGGAGAAGAAAAGCTTACAAAAGGTACAGAGAGCTAGGTAATGTTAGAGATCTGGAAGAGTATAAGGCCTGACAGGAAGGAGCTTAAAAAGGAAATTAGGAGAGCCGGAAGGGGACTTGAGAAGGCCTTGGTGGGCAGGATTAAGAAAAACCCCCAAGGCATTCTACAAGTATGTGAAGAGCAAGAGGATAAGCTGCGAAAGAATAGGGCCTATCAAGTGCAAGCAGTGGGAAAGTGTGTATGGATCCAGAAGAAATAGCAGAGGCCACTTAGTGAATACTGATGTAAAGTATTCATTATGGAAAAAGATCTGGGTGACTGTAGTGAGGACTTGCAGCAGGCTGAAAAGCTTGAGAATGTAGATATTAGGAAAGAGGAGATGCTGAAACTTTTGGAAAGCATCCAAGTTGGATAAGTTGCCGGAACCAGATGACATGTACCCCCAGTCTGCTGTGGGAGGCAAGGGAGGAGATTGTGGAGCCTCTGACAATGATCTTTGCATCATCAATGGAGTTGGGAGAGGTTCCAGAAGATTGGAGGGTTGCGGATGTTGTTCCTTATTCAAGAAAGGGAGTAGAGATAGCCCAGGAAATTTATAGACCAGTAAGTCTTACCTCAGTGGTTGGTAAGCTGATGGAGAAGATCCTGAGAGGCAGGATTTATGAACATTTGGAGAGGTATAGTATAATATGATTAGGAATAGTCAGCATGGCTTTGTCCAAGGGTAGATCCTGCGTACGAGCCTGACTGAATTTTTTTGAGGATGTGACTAAGTACATCGATGAAGGGAGAGCAGTAGATGTAGTGTATATGGATTTCAGCAAGGCATTTGATAAGGCACCCCATGCAAGGCTTATTGAGAAGGTAAGGAGTCATGGGATCCAAGGGGACATTGCAATGTGGATCCAGAACTGGCTGGCTCACCTGAAGGCAAAGAGTGGCTCTTGAAGGGTCGTATTCTGCATGGAGGTCGGTGGACCAGTGGTGTACTTCAGGGATCTGTTCTGGGACCCTTACTCTTTGTGATTCTTTTTTTCATAAATGACCTGGATGAGGAAGTGGAGGGATGGGTTAGTAAGTTTGCGGATGACACAAAGGTTGGATGTGTTGTGGATAGTATAGAGGGCTGTCAGAGGTTACAGCAGGACATAGATAGGATGCAAAGTTGGGCTGAGAAGTGGCAGATGCAGTCCAACCCAGATAAGTGTGAAGTGGTTCATTTTGGTAGGTCAAATATGATGGCAGAGTACAGTATTAATGGTAGTGACTCTTGGTAGTGTGGAGGATCAGAGGGATCTTGGGGTCCGAGTCCATAGGACGCTCCAAAGCAGCTGCACAGGTTGAACTCTGTGGCTAAGAAGGCATATGGTATATTGTCCTTCATCAATCGTGGAATTGAATTTAGGAGCCGAGAGGTATTTTTGCAGCTATATAGGACCCTGGTCAGACCCCACTTGGAGTACTGTGCTCAGTTCTGGTCACCTAAGTACAGGAAGAATGTGGAAGCCATAGAAAGGGTGCAGAGGAGGTTTACAAGGATGCTGCCTAGAATGCGGAGCATGCCTTATGAAAGCAGGTTGAGGGAACTCTGCCTTTTCTCCTTGGAGCGACGGAGGATGAGGGGGGACCTGATAGAGGTATGAAAGATGATGACAGGCATTGATCGGGTAGATAGTCAGAGGCTTTTCCCCAGGGCTGAAATGGTGGCCACAAGAGGACATAGGTTTAAAGTGTTAGGGAGTAGGTATAGAGATGTCAGGGGTAAGTTTTTTTACTCAGAGTGGTGAGTGCGTGGAATGGGCTACCGGCAACGGTGGTGGAGGCAGATATGATAGGGTCGTTTAAGAGACTTTTGGATAGGTACACGGAGCTGAGAAAAATAGAGGGCTATGGGTAAGCCTAGTAATTTCTAGGGTAGGGACATGTTCGGCACAGCTTTGTGGGCCGAAGGGCCTGAATTGTGCTGTAGGTTTTCTATGTTTCTATGATGTATGAACGTTACTGGGACTGATATTCTTGAAGCTTACACTGAGAAGGGCCCACCGCCATTAGTCTTTCTCTAAATACTCATTATCATCCTGTCCACATCTCACAGCTTCATCTTCTAAATCTTCCAAGTTTACTTTAGTAAAGTCAGGTTTATTTCCCAACATTCAAGAACTGTTATTCTCAGTTTAATGGTAGAAAGATCTACTATATAATGTAATCTACCTTGTCTGCAGGTAACGATTGTTATTTATTTGTCTATCCTGGGCTTGCTGCTGCTTTATATGATTTATCTGACTCTGGTGGAACCCTTGCTGAAAAAACGATTGTTCCATTCAAGGCCACTGCAGAATGAGGACGACTTTGGGGTGAGTTCAAGTGCAAATGCAAAAAATCTCAAATATTCAGTGGTAATGAATAAAGGCCTGATAATAAAGCCTCCGGTAAAGACAACATTTATTATTGGATGAGAACCAATTTTATATCTGGCACATGAAATACCTAATTTGAAATTTAGTGTGTTGATTCATGTAATTGTTAAGTAATTAAAAGAATGAATCTTGATCAGGTCTAGCACAAAGGCAATTTAATTTTAACATTAGTTGTGCAGCAGAATTTGATTGGCTAATGTCTGGTAAGCACCATGTTACTGGACTAATGACTTAAATGAAATTTCAGGGCTAAAAAAAACTTTTGCTAATGACCCTTCAGTCTTGCATGATATTTACTGAATTTGGACCATTCCATGTTCAGATTTTGAATGTTCAGCATTTCTCCAGAGAAATTGCAGCTGTGTAACAGCGCAATTCTTCCTGTAGAAAAGCACTTTAAAGTGGTCGGTGCATGCTCAGCTTTTTTCAGCTCAAGTTTGTAGCTGGACATTTTGGGAAGTGCTCTGAGGGAACCAGAATAGTGTTGAGGGAAAAGCATGGAGCTGTTATTGTATGCCCTTGTCATTTAATTAATGTGTTGGTACTATTCGAAAGTTGATGACAGACGGTGCATGATGTAAAATGCTATCATACCATCAAGAAATGCTTTTCGATTGGCCAAGGCTGAATCTCTTTCTTACATTACAGTGCAAACAACAGCCTATCCCCAACCTTCCCCTTCCCCCCGCCCCTCCCCCCCACACCCCAGTATGCAGCTTTTTAAAGAAATAATTGATTTCAGTCTAACATACCGACTGCAAGGTCTTCATATTACTAGGTGAAACTCACGTAATGTGCTATTCAAAGTTCTGCAATATACAGAGGCCTCTTCTTTCCAGTAACAGGTTCAAAAAAAGGTGCTCTGCACAGTTCGAGTTTGATGTCTCTGCTTTCTCCTCCATGAATTGAAAAATCATACTTTGTTTTTGAATTTAACAGTTTAAAAGAGACCTCCAACAGATTATTTTACAACTTGCAGATATGCATACATGGCTACTGATTATATTTCCTCTTCCACATAAATAATTACATCAATAAATTTATTTTTTTGGAATCTTATTTTTGACTTAATTACATTATCATAGAAGTTGCAGAGCATGGAGAAATCCAAGTTATTGTTGCATTGTCTTGTTAATAAATATGCCACTGTCTGATAACGTGGTATATACAAATTAAATGGAAGATTTCAAAAGAGAATTGGATTAAATATTGAAAGAGAAGAATAAGTGCGGATATATGGGGATAAATGAGGAGTGGAACTAACTAAATTGCTCTTTTAAAGAACTGGTGCAGACTCGATGGCGTGAATAACATCTTAAATGGTTCATGCTGTCAAAATTTGGGGTAGATCAAACATTATACCTTATTGCCTAACTGGGTAGAGTCTAGTTTCATCTGAGGCAAATTCTTTCACTTAATAGACTTTATTTTAATGTAACACCAGTGGTGGTACTTGTATGGACTTAAAGAACCATAGCTTGAGGATAGCTGATCATTGGCTAACAGAACATGGTAATAATGGAATCTGAAGTTAACAAAGGCATGGATGAAGATGAGCAGTTGTATTGGAGAGGATATCATGTTGGAAATTCAACAAGATTAGAGTGCTCAGATTGTGAGCAGTCAAGTGCAGCCTGTGATGGTATCCTGGAAAGGGGATGAAATCAATGGCAACTCTTAATGATGTTTATAGGAAGGGCTAAAGAAGATGCCTTTGGTCTTGCCCTGTGTTTAACTGAAGGACATTGTGGCTTATTCCAGAATTGGCATCAAGCAACCAGTCTGACAGGCAAGCAGTGATGGGTTCAAGAGAAGTTGTGGGGAGCTGGATGTAATTCAGCTGGTTGGAATTCAAGTGCTGTCCATTGATGTTATTGGATCATGCTTTATTTCCTGATGAAGTCAAATCTCATTCAATTAGAAAATGGTTTTTGACTGGTGCCTTAAATTGTGATACTGCGAACCCCACAACATCAAGATCATCTTACCCACTAACCTTGTGTTTCAGAAGGACAGTAAAACTCCTACTCCTGAAGTTTCTGGCAAAAAGTGAGATTAATGCATGCGTTCATTGGGCTGAACCCAGGGGCCATCACAAAGAACAGAACTGCACAAGTCATTGCCTGGCAACTGGCCTTGCACCTGAGGCTAGGGTTGCCACTACCTTTGTAACTACATCATATTGGATGCAATAAAGGTGTGTGGAAGTGTTAAATGTCACGATTTAACATTCAGGTGCTATACTGCTGGCTCCAGATCTGTTGCTGAAGCAGCCCCATCACTGTATAGCACTGGTGGCAATACGTTTTGGGCATGTCTATTGCTGGCACTAACTGTAACTTTAGAGAGTTCTTTTAAAGAGCTGGTACAGGCAAAATGGTCTGTAAGATACTCCTGAATTAACATTCCTGACCTGGCCTCCATCCTAAGTTTCTCTCTTGTTGGAGAGGAACACCTTTAAATGTGAGGGCTTCCTGGATGAAGCTTCTATGTGAGTTACAAGAGTTATCAAGGATGATCCAGGGAGGAAATGTCTCCAGCTTCCTGACTGAATGGTGGAAAATGTCTGCCCCTGAGAGCAAGGAGGAAGGTGCAAACACATGGCCTTGCATAATGGCTGTGTTATTTTAATTTACTATGAATGGCCTGGAATATTAACTTTAGAGTGTTCCTCTGAATCTGAACACACTGAGGGCTGCAGTGCTTTCAAAAATTGGTCAGATTTTATGATAGGTTTACTGGCAGATCCTATATTATATTTTCTTCTGATTTTATTTTTTGAGTCTTCGTTGCTGCTTCTGGGATCATCCATTATATAATTGAATTAGTGGCCTGGCCCAGAAAAGAACCACTACAGCCGATTTGGGGTGGGGGGCTCGGGTTTTCTTTTTGCTCTTGGACTCAATAAATCTTAATCCTGGGGCTCTGCCTAAACTGTTTCCAAGTTTTTTTTTCTTCTCGCTCTCGCGCTCTCTCTCTCTCTACTGTGGAACATTCACACAGCTGAGAATGTTCTGAATAGCACATTTAGATGTGGTCACACTGCAGTTTGTGTGTGCAAACATTGAGGGAATGGGTGACCACCAGGCAGACTAGAAGAAGCATGTAGTTAGTGCAAGAGTCCCCTCTTCCATCCCCCTCACAAACATTTTTGCTTTTGGATTCTGGTGAGGGTGATAGGGGAATGCAGTCAGAGCCAGCAGCGTGACACCAGGGTTGGCTGAGCTGCACAGGAGGAACAAAAATGACGGAGCAATAGAGATTGGGATTCAGTAGTTAAGGGAACAAACGGATGTTTGTGGGATTGTCGTCATGACTAATATGGGGAGTGTAAAATAGGATGCTTGATGGTTACACGAGACTGCAAGTGCTGGATCTGGTGCAAAAAAACAAACTGCTAGAGGAACTCAGTGGGTCAGGCAGCATCTGTGGAGGAATATGGACAGTCGACGTTTTGGGCTGAGACCCTGTCCAGATGGAGGGTCTTGACCTAAAACCTCAACTTTCCATATCCCTCCACGGATGCTGCCTGACCCACTGTGTTCCTCCAGCAGTGTGTGTTATGCTTGATGGTTGCCCCCAGGTGCCAGGTGAAAGGTGGCACTGGATGGTTACAGTTCACCTTGAAGGGTGAGGTAAACAGTTAGAGGTCATGGTCCATGTAACTACCAGTGATGTAGGTAGAAAGAGGAACGAAGTCCTTCAGTAAGAGTTTAGGGAGCTAGGAATAGGATTTAAAAAAAACTACAGGAAGTCCCCAGGTTACGAACACCTGACTTATGAACGCCCGTACTTACAAACCGACCTCCGTAAAGCCTATTATTTTAAAAAATCAAGTTACACACAATGGTCCGTACTAACGAACGGGCGGACTACTTTGCGCGACGCTCAAAACACTGCGCGTTTTAAGTGGTTCGTCAGCCCTCGTAATCATGGCTTCAAAGGTGTGAGTGATGGTGATACATCGAAGAAAAGGAAAACGATCATGATTGAAATGAAAGTGGAAATAATAAAGCGTTCACAGAGAGGTGAAACGCCAACAAACATTGGAAAGCGTTAGGCCACAGTCGGTCAACGATCGGGACCATTATAAAGGACAAGGGGAGAGTAATGGATTATGTAAAAGGCTCTGTCCCAATGAAAGTGACAATTATCACTAAGCAACGCAGTGGTTTAATTATCGAAATGGAAAGGCTATTGGTAATTTGGTTAGAGGATCAAAATCAGCGTAATATTCCTGTTAGCCTTAGCTTAGTGCAAGAAAAGACTCGAAGCCTTTTCAGTGATTTAAAGGCTGCACGTGCAGCAAGTGAAGGTGCTTGTGATGAAGAATTTGTTGCGAGTAAGGGTTGGTTCAACCGTTTCAAAGGGAGGGTAAATTTACACGATATCAAAGTGCAAGGTGAAGCAGCGAGTGCTGACGTAAGTGCTACGAGAGAGTTTCCTGAAATGTTGAAAAAAATTGAGGAGGGAGGTTATGTGCCTGAGCAAATATTTAATGTAGATGAGACTGGCTTTTTTTGGGGGAAAAAAATGCCCGAAAGGACATGCATTTCAAAAGAGGAAAAAACTGCTCCAGGGCATAAGGCATCCAAGGATAGGCTAATGTTATTGCTTGGTGGTAACGCATCCGGAGATTTCAAGCTTAAGCCTATGCTTGTGTATCGCTCCCTAAATTCGAGGGCACTTAGCCGAATCATCAGGGCATCTCTTCCCGTTATTTGGAAGGCAAACACAAAGGTTTGGTTAACAAAAGCTCTCTTCGAAGATTGGTTCCTGAACTTTTTTTGTTCCTGCTGCTGACTGTTATTGCTTGACCAAGAAGATTCCTTTCAAAATTCTCCTTGTGCTTGACAACGCTCCCGGACATCTAAGCACTTTAGATGACCTTCACCCCAACGTAAAGGTCGTCTTTTTACCACCCAACACCACATCACTACTTCAGCCAATGGATCAGGGAATCATAGCCTCCTATAAGGCTTACTATTTACGCCAGACCTTCTCACAAGCAGTCAGGGCTACCCAAGATGATGCAATGACCTTAAAGGAGTTCTGGAGGAATTACAATATCTACGATGGCATTAAAAACATTGCAGATTCTTGGGAGGAAGTGAAGAAAACCAACATGAAGGGAGTCTGGAACAAACTGTGCCCCCAATTCGCAGATGGTTTTAATGAGTTTACAGCTGAGGACATTGCCGAAGCCAGGCAAGCTGTGGTTGATATTGGTAATAATCAACTGCAGTTAGACATCAGTGAAGATGATGTGTTACACTTGCTTGAATCCCATGCTGAAGAACTGACCAATGAGGACCTTATGGAGCTGGAGCAGCAGATGATAGCATTTGAGGAAGAAGGCTGGAACCTAGAAAACCCCAGAACCCAAGAAGTTTTTGACGAAGGAGTTAGCGGAAGCCTTTCGTCTTGTTGAAGCAGGGATGGCAAAGTTAGAGAGCAAGATCCTAACGCGGAGAGGTTCAACAAAGTTTACCGGATAGTTACCGACGGCCTCAGCTGCTACAGGGCCATTTATAATGAGAAAAAGAAAAGCTGTGTTCAAGCCACCCTTGATGTTTACTTTAAGAAATTGACTTCAGAAGTTAACCTTCACTCTACAGCAGCAGAATCAGGCCCTGACTCTCCAGTAGCAGTATCAATCCCTGACTCTCCAGCACCAGGCCCATCATCCAATTAATAGTCATTTTAATTGTTAATTAAGGCTCCTTCTGGTATGCAAGACATCAATTGGAATGAGAGTAAGTGTTAACCTTTTAATCATTATCTTTTCTATCTAAACAGTTTAAGAAATGTTTCTTTAATGTTCTTATACACACACACACACACATTCATTTATAAATACTGTACTGTAGTTCCATTTATTATTACTGCATTATTATATTTATGATGCTTTAGGTAAAATATATAGTATATACTAAGACAAACATTTGACTAAATGACGCTAGATGTAAACTGTACGTAACTGTTCCAAGTTACATACAAATTCGATTTACAAACAGACTCAAAAACAGAACTTGTTCATAATCCAGGGACTTCCTGTACCTCAAAGGTAATAATTACCAGATTACCACAGGCATGACACATGTTAATAAATACAGAAATAGGAAGCTAAAGCAGATTAATACATGGCTGGAGAAAAGTTGTAGGATGGATGACTTTAGATTTCTGAAGAAGTAGGATCTGCTTCTGAGAAGGGACCTTTTACAAGCCAGCTGGGTTGCACCTCAACAGGATGGGGATCAATATCCTCTTTGATAGCTTGCTGTTGCTGTTGGAGAGAGTTTATGCCAGTTTAGCAAATGGTTGAGAACCTGAGATAGAATCATATGGAAGAAAAGCTATGCTGGAAATAGAAGATAGGGATTTGGGTGAAGGGATATTTAGGAAGGCATAGAAAGGGCAAAAGACAAGTGCAGGGCAATGACAGGTAATGATAACTGGAGAGTGTCAGGAAACTAAAGGTTGCAAAAAGAAATTGGAAGGCAGTTCACACTAGCTTAGGTTAGTATAAGGATTTTACTGGTCAATGAAAATAAAATAACCTAACAGCTAAATTTGGCCTACTATGCATGTATGTGGATGCATGTATTGTGGCATGCAAGACTGGTGAACTACAGACACAGATAGCAGTGTGGCAACATGACCTGGTGGCAGGTATAGAAACCTGGGGCAGGATGAGAATGAAATATTCCCAGATGCAAAATCATAGTAGGGCATGTACAATTCTGGGCTTTATCAACAGTTGCAAGGAGTATAAAAGCAAAAAGTATGATGAACTATTATAGAACATTGGTTTGGCCTCAGCTGGTGTATTGCATTGACCACATGGATTTCCTCCAGGTGCTTTGGTTTCCTCTCACTTGACAAAGATGTGTGTGTCGGTAAGTTAAATGGCACTGTAAATTACCCCCAGTTAGTTTTTGAGTGGTGGAATCTGGGGGGGGGGGGGGGGGGGGGGGCTTAATGAGAATAAGGGGAAAATAAAAAGTGGGATTAATGTAGGATTAGTGTAAATGTGTGGTTGGTAGTTGGCACAGACTCTGAAGAGCCTGTTTCCATGCTGTACCTCTCTAAGATTCTGTTTAAATGATAAGGGGTATGGATAGGGCAGATAGTGGGAGTGTGATCCCTTTCGTGGAGGGATCAAGACTGTCACAGATATAAAAATAAAGAGAAAAATGATTAAGAGCAGCATAAGGAAAATTTATTGTATATAGCATGTGGTTGGAATCTGGAATAACAGTTGCTCTGGTAGACACCCAAACATGATGGGCTGAATGGCCTCCTCCTTTTGCTGTAACCATCCCATCATTCTGTGATAATAAAAAGGAAACATTACATTTTTGCCATTTTGCTCATCTTGACTGCAACTTGGGCATAATTATTTGAAGTTGAACCCACAATTTTAAGTATGACTTCAATTTTGATATTTACAAATGTTGTGCCAGTGTTGCTCACCAAGAATGTGACTTTAAAAGTTTCCTCATTTAAGAGTGAATAAATGTTTAAAGGGAATTTAGGACTACAATGTAGATGGAAGCTATTCAGCCCATTGAGTCTATGCTGGTTTATGGAGCAATCCCATTCTCCCACTAAGTTAACTTGTAAGCTTTTCTCCCCATTTTCCCCATCAATTCTGTCACCCACCTACACTAGGGGCAATTTATAGTGGCCAATTAACCTACCAACCCCCACACGTTATGGGAAGAAACCGGAACAAATTAATGTTGGTCATATGCTTTAAAGGTGGAAGAATAAACATTCCCAAATTCTTTTCCCATGTTGTTCGTGAAATGTAGCTGCTGCAATGTAAATCATCATCTTTTTGCCAGCTTAGTTTTTGCTTGCATATTAAAATGTGAGAATTTATCTAAATCCAATCTTTTAAACTCTTGTTAATGTTAGAGAGCAAAGCTCTAAGTTTTAACAATGTTTGAAATTCTATTTTAATCATTCTAAAATATGCCAATACAATGCACCATTAATAATAATGCTGAGATGAATAGTAAATACAGCTAATAGTTTACACTGTTAACTTTACATTCACTTCAAAATTCAATTAAGAGCCATTATGAGAAAGGATATTGGTATAAACCTTATCAATTCCTGTTTAAACTAGTTTGACAGTTGCTATCTTTTGTAAAGTCAAACCACCCACAGGGCAGAATTGAAAGCTTATAATGAAATTTGAGAAGTAAATTGGGGGAAAAGATTAGCTATTTGTAAAAAGCCAACAGGCAGCCAACTTTGTAATTGTCTTGCTCTTGTTATGTATTTAAAAACTGGATTGGCAGAATTAGATCAGTGACAATCCTAGCAGATTATATAACACAAGCTATTGAAAACCTGAAAAATGAGGAAAGCAGAGCCATTATTTTAAAATCACTTCAACACCATCTGACTCTTTTCAGCAACTTTTTTAATATAGATCTTCCTTTAATATGAATTGCATATTGGCAACTCTCAGAATTTATGCTCTTAAACCCAATTTTGATAAACTGAGCAAACTTGTAGATCTAGTGTTATCACAGCCTTTAAGTTTAATCAGTGTATCAAAAATTGATTTGATATCAAGATTTGAATTAGTAGACAAATATAATAAGCCCTTTTAAATTTAGTAAAGAGAACTTCTCCATGTAATATAGTTTTCAAAGTTTCTACAACTCAACAATGGCTACAACAGTTATGTGACCAGGAAATTTATTCAAATCCTCTCCCTCTTGAAGTCATCTTTTATGAAAAAGTAATTTTTGAGTTTTAGTTTTAAACTCTTAATTCATACAATAGTAAATTTAGTTATTTGAGGAAAAAATACTGGACAAAAAAGTGAATTAATTATGAAAGCCAAATAAATGATAGCACAATTGTAAAATAGATCAGTTTATTTCACATAAATTTGAAGAACTGTGTAACAGAATTAAATCAGTCCAAAATAAAAAGAATCAAATGATCTGTGAATAAGGTAAATTCATTCAAGATAACTTCAGAAATTAATTAATTGAGCTGATCCATATAAATAATTTTTGTACATTTTGGACAAGAAAATTATAGTCATACAGCATGGAAGGAAGCCATTTAGCCCACATCATGCTGACCAGAGATGGCGTGCAGATGGGTGAGACTATAAGTACACAATGATAAGTTACCCTATTGTATGCTTCATACATAAAATTTCATTTGATTAACGCTTGCTACCCTGTCCAAAGCACGTGCCTTATTAGAGAAGAGGATATCTGAAGGCCAACTTTCAAGAATGATAGAAATGATTAAAATCTCCTGCAAAAAATATATGAAGAAGCTGACTTTAGGTATCAAAGAAAGCATATACTTGCCTGGGCACAAAAGCAATGAAAATTCATTACTATCATAAGTATGATGAGGGTTCAGATAAAGAAGGCTTGACTTTGGATGAATGAAAGTGGAACCTTTTAATAGAATTCTGAGACCACTGCAGGTCAGATGATGAGAGACTTTTTCCAATATGGTGATCCTACAGCTAGAGGTTAAAATCTTGGGACACATGTGAAAAGAAATTTCTTTTGGAGTGCTCTGATATTACAGTCATTGAGTATGTTCAAGGATAAGATTAGAAGAAAGAGAAGTTATGGCAATAGGCTGAGAAAGTGGAGTGGCTAAGATTTCATGATTTAATTGAACAAAACTTGGATGAGTGCCTGGAGTCGGTGTCTGCACTCTGCTGGTTTGAGTGCAGTGGTTTGACTTCACTACCTTTTGAGTTGGACAACAACTGGGCTCCATGTAGAGACTCTGCCCCAAGAAAATCCTGATGGGTCTGACCTGGTTTAATGTCAGAATTCTGGATAATCCTACTGAGACTGCTCAGCTGCTGGATTGTAACTACAATCTCTCACTCAAAGTCCTGGACCTACAGCTGGTGCACACAAGTCCACAGATGAATTTTGTTGGAGTAACTAAATGCTGATGATTCCCATCAAGACCATTGAGCACAGTCAGGAAAATTAGCTGCATGGTATGATGGAGGAGATTTGGGGAACATTAAAGTCTACCTCTATTCCTGTTACTTATGTTCTTATAAAAGGCAGTTACTGAGCATGGAACAGAAGCCTGGGCTTTACCACTTCACAAATAAGGAAAATACCAGTATTATTCTTGACCTGTAAATGAAGCAGCAATGTAAATGATAACATTGTACTTTTTTTTTTACAGTTTGTCTAATCTCCAGCAAACCAGGTTGGATCCTGACCTTGGGTGCTGTCTGTGGGAGTTTGCACATTCTCCCAGTGACTGTGTGGATTTCCCCTGGGTGCTCTGGTGCCCTCCAACATCCCAATGTTGTGGTAGTAGGTTAATCGGCTCCTATAAATTACCTCTAATGCAAGTAAGTGGTAAAAAGATCAGAGTGGAGTTGATGGGCATGTGGTCTTTAGCCACCAAAAAAGCACAATGAAAGTAATGAGTTGAAAAAATACAGACTAGTAATTAATATTTATAATGTGTATATACTGTTATTTACAGATTTTCCACAAGGTCAGAAAGCTAGACAAAATTTACATAGCTACAGCTTAAGTCAGATTTCCTATCAACAGGGGCATAATTTAGTTGGCTGCCAATTTTTGGTGGGGGGGGGCGCGCGGGGTTTCGTTGTTTTGGTCACCACCCTCCCTTTCCGCACATGGTCCTTCTGTGGTGCAAAAAGTCCTTGCAACACAGTGTCTTGTCATCAAGAAATCCTTGATTTCTGGGAATTCTCCAGGAGTGAATTGCAGCAGATAATTTTCTTTGAGGTTAGCAGGCTGACAGTGATCACTGGCTACTACAAATTTTGGTGCTTTGAGTCTGCTTGTGTCGGGGTCCGTTTGCAGTGTCTGAGAAGGTGCACACACTCAACTTTGTAGATCATAGAGCAGGTGTTCTGTGACAGAATAATACACAAGTTGGGAAATAAAAGCTCCAAATTTTGGGAGGCTTTCCAGTGTATCAACAAGTTCCATAAATGTAGCAAACCCAATTTTGCCATCACTTCTGCTACATGTAGGTGTTGTTAAGCACCCAGGGAAAAATGAATAGAAAGAAAAGTTAGAACTGTGACAAAATGGCACACAGTAAAACAAAAAGATTGAAATCACTATGCAGCTTAGAGTAGCCAAAGATGTTTAATTGAGTGCCTACTTAAAGCAAGGAAAGCTCAAACATCCCATTGAGTGTATCATCTAGCCTCCTCATTGTGATACTTTTCAGTCTGGATAGCCTTTGGATATCATCTCCATTCCATTGAATGCCTGGATGCTTACTGAATTTCCTTGCCATTGCTCCTCTTACACTCTGAACTCTCTTGTGTTGCCAAAAGGAATAGAATCAGTTGAAAGTTGGTATGAATAAATGTGATGTTGCTGCGTACAATTTGCATCCTGAGAGTGAGGAGCAATAATTTCCAAAAGGGTATTTAATGAAAAGATTGAAGTTGGTTTGTGAACTGAGAGGTAATGGACCTTATTAAGACGGAATGTTGCTGCTGCCTGTCCTGATGGCACAATGTGTGTGACAGGAATGAGGAGTGCAGGTACAATGCTATCTTTTGATTGGTGGAAATGCATTTGGAGTGGAGGAGGGAAGTGTGCAGAGAACTGACAAATGTAAGTTGTGTGATGAGATTTATTGCAGGAATGTGGGGGTAAAAAACAATCAACAGTACACAGTGCAGAAAATTGTTGTTTTGGAACCTCCTTGCTGTTAGCAAGAAAGAATAACATGACTTCATATTACTCAGTTTGTGACTGTCTAATCTTTGTAAATAGTGAGTGAGCTGCCTGTAGGAACCCACTCTAACTGGATGTGTCTGCCTTTAGAATAAGAGAGATTGTTGGGTGACAGATAGAGGTGGGCAAGACAATGGAAACAAACTCAAGATCAAAAAATTGCAGATGCTGGAAATATGAAACAAAGACAGAAAATGCTGGTAACACTCAGGAGGTCAGCATCTGAAGAGACAGAATTAGAGTTAATGTTTCAGCATGAAGAACCTTTGTCAGAACAGGGAAAGAATTTTTGTTTTCTTCCTTTACCAGTTCTAACAAAGTTTTTGATCTGTTTCTCTTTCTAATGGAAACAAAGTGTTTTATTCATTGAAAAGTCAAGAATATCAGGACATAAATATAAATTCAAATCTGAATTTAAAAAATTCAGTTTACTATTGCTGTGGACGGTTCTGCTGAAATTGGTGATCAAATCAGTGATTATGTCATAATCTGTGTAAGAATACCTTAAAATGTTTAAAGGATTTTGTTTTCATCCAGAGGGTGGTAGAAGGTCTGGAATACACTGGCTGAAAGGGTTGTGGAGTCATATCTTTATCACAGCTAGAAAATACTTGGGTATGTCCTTTAAGAGCCATGACCTGCAGGGTTATGCATTAGTGCTGGAAAGTGGGATTAGGTTTGCTAAGATATCACTGCTGACAAAGGTCTTTCAACTATTTTAAAATCTCTTTGACAATGAGAGCCATTTAAAACAGTTCATAACGGCTTGTAATTTTAAAAATTATTAAAAATAGTCAAAAATAACTTGGTCCTGGAAATTAATTGAAAGCTTCAAGATAAAGTTCATTATAAATTAGTAAATCACTCACCTGGCCTTAACCTTTTACCAAAGTTCAGTAAGTCATTCAGATGAATAGGTATCTCGCTGCTTTTGCAAGCCATTCCTGGCTTAAGCCAAGGATCTGGAGATAATGCGCAAGCCCCTCTCTTCAGAGGTCACTACTCTGCCACTGGGTTCATTGTTCATAAGCAGAGGGGGAGGTCAGATATGCTGGTGAGTGACCACTACCTCATCTCTGTTTCTATGAGGAGAAATGAAAGCTGGAGACCAACTGAAAGGCAGTAAGCCGTTCAGGAGGCCACTGGTTTATAGTAAGTATGATCAGGCTCAACAATTTTAAAAATTATTCGACAGCTCAGTCAGACATTTACAAACATTCAAGTTCCTGAAAACCTTTTCAACTGGTAAGCCAGGAGATAAGCAAGGCTCTCACAGCCTATCAGCCATGAATGTTTCCCACTGGAAGACTCTGCCCAAAGATCCACATGTTAAAAGTGGACTTCGAAGGCAGGTCACTGGTGAAAATGGGTACAGTGCTGGTCAGTAGAAAATTCAGGCTATTTACAATTCCAAAATTCATTCCTTGAATCACCTAGTACATATATCTGCAATTGTGAGTTCACAATTGAAGTACAGTGACAACTGTTGATAGATCAATTTTAATGGAAAATATTATTCCAAAACTAGTAAAAATAAAGGGAAGAATTATGGATCCATGATACATAGATCATAGAAAATTTACAACACAGGAATAGGTAATTTGGCCCATTGTGTTTATACTGATTGGGGAAAAAAACTGTTATCCAACCTAATCATGTCTTCCAGCATTAGGTCCATAACCCTGCAGGTCATGTCTCCAAGTGTTTTCTACATTTGATGAGGGTACCTGCCTCTACCACTCTGTGAAACAGTGAGTTCCAAACTCCTACCACCCTCTGGGTGAAATGTTTTTCCTCCTCTTTGCTCTAATCCTTCTGGCAATAGCCTTTAATCTATACCCTCTGTTTTTGTTTCGCCCTAAGGGCAACAGGTCCTTCCTCTTAAACCATCTGTGCTTCTTATAATTTTACACACTTCTTTTATCTCCTCTCAGCTTCTAATGCAAGCTTATCCAAATTTTCTTCATTAGAATTTTCCAGTCCTGGCAAATCTCCTTAGTGCCCTCTCTGGTACATTTTCATTTTCAGAATGATCAGAACTGTATGCAGTACTCAAGTTGTGGTCTATCCAGTGTTGTGTACGTTTGTAATACAAGCTCTGTGTTCTTGTACTCTACATTTCAGACAGCAAAGGAAAGCATCACATATACCAATTTAACCACCTTATTGATCTTTTCTGTTACCTTTTGATAATCTGTAGACATGGACTTCGAGGTTCCTTTATTCCCCAATATCACTGAATGTTCTACTGTTTATTGTATATTCTCTTGCTTTTGGAACCTTCCTGAATGTATTCTTTACACTTCTCCTAATTAAATTCCATTTGCTATTTTTGTGCCCAATTGACCAGATGGACCATTTATATCTTCTTAAAGTTTAAAGCTTTTCTCTGTAGTATCAACAGAAGACTCCTACCATCCACCTTAGCTCTAGGTCTAAATTATTAATGTATATTACAAGAAGCTGAGCCCTATGGGGTCTGTCTAGTAACAGCCTTTCAGCCACAAAAATACTCATATACTGTTACCCTTTGTTTCCTGCAACTGAGCCAGTTCTCAATCCAGTTTGCCTCTCTCTCTCTTGGATCTCATGAGCATTTTACTTTTTTGACTCTGATATGCCCATTCATACTCTAGAACAATTTGTCCAGGAGTTTTTGTTTACTTAGTAACCATCTTAGCCAAATTCATATCTATCTTGATTACAATTGTGTCTAGTTGCACTATTGTAAAACCTAATCTAACCAAATTTAATTTCTGTTAATCAATTAAGCTTCTTTTTAGATGCTGATTGTTGGCTAGGACTTGGTAACTTGATTCTCCCAAGTGCTTAGTATGATTCTGCATTCTGCAAAGTTTGAAAACTGTTGGTTTAAGTATGACTCCTAACTTGAAGAGGCCAAGGTCTTGGCAGTGTACTACTGAGCCTTAAACCTACAGTTATCCAGTCTGGGCCAGGTCTGCAGATATTGCACTGCAGTTGGCCTTGCAGGATTTGGTTCATTGGTGATGACCTTCATGCTGAAGTTCTCTGCCAACGTTCATTATTTAACTTAACACTATAGGATGATGTGTTAATAAGAATCATCCCCTTTAAGAAACGGTAATAAATAAAAGGAGAAAATGAATTACAGCTGTTCAAGCCAAATGAGGAATTGTTGATTACTCAGGAATAACATTGCAACTCCAATAAACAGGTGCACAGGGTTACAATACAATACTTTGCTGAAAATATTTATGCTATTTATTGGTTTTAATGTATAAATATGTTCTATTTTCTCTTCAGCATTTGTTTTGTACTGTGAGGGGTATCATCTTTGGTTACTGACCACCACTTTATCCACCTGTGTGTATAGTATAAGACATCTGCTGCAAAGCAATGTTTCCATAACACAAAAATTCCAAATGATACCATGCTGCAAATGCTGTATTGAAGCGAAGCTACAGAAGACAATCGAAGGTGGCCATACTAATATCACTAAATCAGCTACTGAGATGTATGACTGGCTGTAACACATGGTTCATGAAAAATGTAAGGTGCTGAATAAAGGCAGTTAGCCTCATTGTGTAGAATAATCACAATTAATTTTGGATATCACTCTTTTGTCTTTCTGTTAATCCTGAACCTCAAAGGAGCAGTGTCATTCAGAAAGCTCAGGCCAGATTAAATTTGTAGTAATGAAAGTTCAAGACTAGTAATTAATCGGCTCGTGAGAGATTTGTTTTTTGACCAATGAATTGCAAAGTTAGGATATTTCATTATATTTAAGGATATGGGATTATAAAATTACCAGTTGATCTTGACATTTGAAATCTTACATGATGAGTTATTCTGATTTACTTTGAAATTACAACATAGTTCAATTGTGATTATTTTTATTAGGGTGATGAAGAAGTGTAGTTTAAAGAAACTGCCCTTGCATATTCCAGGATGTATGTGAAGAGTCAGTAACTGTTGCACATGTAAAGAGAATTTGCAGGGGAAGTAGCTGAGAAAATATTATCCTGCAGTTCCTGGAAGTTTGAAACAAAGATAGACAATAAAGGAAGAATTCAACAGGTCATGTAGAATGAGAGAACTTTGCTGAGGCTTTGTTAGCAGTCCTGTGGCAAATTGCCAGCATTTATCAGTGTGTTTGGCATTTGGAGATATAAAACATAGAGAAGTACAACACAGGAACAGGCCCACTGTGTCTGCTCTGACCATAATACCAAATCAAATTAATCTCATTTGCGTGGACATGGTGTATATCCCTCTATTCTCTGCCCGTTTGTGTCTGTCTAAATGATTCTTAAAGATTGTTATCATATTTGCTTCTACTACCTTTCCTGGCAGTGCAATCCAGGCACCTACCACTCTGTGTGTGTGTGTGTGTGTGTGTGTGTGTGTGTGTGTGTGTGTGTGTGTGTGTGTGTGTGTGGGGGGGGGGGAAAAAAAATCACAAATCTCCTTTAAAACTTTCTCCCTCTCACCTTAAACCTATGTCCTAGTATTTGATACTTCCACCCTGGGGAAAAAGACTCTTATTTACCCTATCTATGCCTCTCATAATTTTATATACTGGTAAGAGGTCACCCCTCGGCCTCTGACACTTCAGAGAGAAAAATCCAAGTTTGTCCAACTCTTCTTGTATCTAATCCAAATCAGGCAACATCCTGGTGAACCTCTTCTACACCATCTCTAATGCCTCCACATCCTTCCTACAGTGAGGTGTCCAGAACGGCGCACAATACTCTAAATGCTGCTTAACCAAAGTTTTATATAGCTGCTGCATGACTTCCTAGTTTTTACATTCAGTGCCCTGACCAATGAAGGCAAGCATGGCGTACACTCCCTTTACTAGCCTATCCGCATCTGGTGCCACTTGCAACCAAAGATCCCTTTGTACAACAATGCTCCTCAGGGTCCTTCTATTTACTGTTTCTTTTCGTCTTGCATTTGACCTCCAAAATACAACACCTCACACTTGTCTGGATTAAAGTCCTCTGCCATTTCTCTGCCCAACTTTCCAATTTCTCTAAATCCTGTTGTAACCTTTCTTGCTATCCAAAACTCCACCAATTTTCATGTCATCTGCAAACTTAGTAATCAGACCACTGGCATTTTCATCCAGATCATGAATATATATTGCAAACAATAATATGTATTGGAATGCAGAATCTGCAAACCTGCTGAGATACTCCTGCTGGTGCAACTGTCAACATGCTACTTGACTCCAGATGGGATTTGGTCAGAGTACAAACTTGCTGGAATTTCCCAGCTTTTACACTGATTAGAACTAGCATAGAATCTATGAGCCTATCATTTGAATGAAATTTTTCTGGCCATGAGGAAAAAAGGTAAGAATGTTAGTCTTTATTTAATTGCTTGTGTTTTTTTTTGGAATTAAAAAAAATTGTTTATTGTCTTTGATAGTTTTTAAATGTTTTGAATGACTGGGTAATTGAGAAGTGTTGAAAGAATTTGATAGTTTTGGACAAATGACAAAACTGGGAGAGTAGTTATGCTGTTTGACGGGTTTTCTCAGCATTTTTCGAAGTAGCTGTAGACTACCCCTATAACCCAAATACATTCCATAAGGGCTATGCCAATTGGGTCCAAGAGACTTTTGTTTAGCATGTTCCCATGCACTGAAGTGCAAGATAATTGGAGGTACTAAATTTGAGATTGGGTGGCAAGCCTCTCAACAAAATCTGGGCCATTACCTTTTCTGTTCTCTTCACAGATTTACTGGTTTCAAGTATTTACTATTTCTGTTGGAAGTGGGGTTTATTGGGTGAAAGAATTCAGCAATGTAGAACAACTTTGCAATTAAGAGTTTTTTTAATATAGCAAGGTCAATTCCTTGGGTGATTTGCTTTAATATAAACTGATGTTCTCTGATTTTTTTTTCTGAGGCATCAGTTTTGTTACTTCAGTGAAAAATATCAAATAGAAAGTGTTACTAAACAGCATACTTGAGATTTTTCCCCCCTTAAATTGGATTAATAGAAAGATGAGTTCAATTCACTAAGCATGCACACTTGCAATAGGGGAGTGTTGGACAGCAGTTAGAACAGGAACCCTGGTCATTTAATCCTGTACTTCCAAACTTTGAGTTCTGAGGCCTGGTGTACTGCTTAACTGCTATCCTTGGCAAACTTAGGCCAAGAGTCACACCTGGGGATTTCTTGATCCTTACGACTCAACCACTCACTGCCTGACTCCACTTATCTATTAAGAAAGCCCTTGAATGCCGTTTTTATTTGCAGAGTTGCTAGCATGATAAGTGTGCCTTAAGGACAACCCTGTAAAATGGTGGATTTTAGCACTAGCACAAGAATATTGGGTGCCTCTGCTTTAAAATGTTGGTGGTCATCTCTGTTGATGTATGTCTCTCTGGTATTCTGTTTCTATAGTGTTGCCCCAGGGTCTATTCAAAATATGCTTTGAAAGCCCAAGGAATTGATCTTGCTATTTTTTTTAAAAAAGAACAACTTGTTCTACATTGCTGAATTCTTTGAGTCACAATTAGAATTTTAACCTGTTAAACTTCGCTTATTTTGCATCTGATTACTAGTAAAATACATTATAGAACAAATAAGGTTTCTTTACAATTTTAAATCTTATGGAAGTTTTGAGAAATGGACAGGTAATCATGCTTTAAATGTAAAACATGGACAGTTTCTGTTTGAGATGATTGTGACCTTGGGTGAATTTACTTGTCACTGAAGTAGTTATTGACATTTGCAAAACGCAAATTCACAAGCAAAACAGGTAAAACACGTTGCCTCGGTGTTCTTACGAAGTGCCAACAAGCATTTGAATTGTAAAAGCAAATTTCACCGCATCTTGACAGTTTTGCTGTGGAAACTCAACCGTCCAACAGAACCTCTGCTGCCCCAAGCCATTTCTAAGCATCTTGGCTCAGGTGCAAGAGGCCCTTGTCCCAGAACTGCAGGCTAATAGAACTTTGGAGGTATTGGAACGTGACATTCTGGAGAAAGTTCCTCACTTTTATTTGTGTTTGTAGAATTTATCTGGTTTACATTTTATTTACTGAGAAAACCAATGCAGACTTGCAGGTGTTCGCCTAAGAATGAAGATTAATGTGAGTAATTAGAGCATTTGTCGGTTAAAAATACAGCTGTATTCTTCAGTACTGTTTTGCATTTTCAACAGAATGTTTAGGGGTCGCTTTTTTCCGATTCACTGTCTGTCCAGCAACTCTGTTTATTATTTAACATTGTGCACTTCACCTATTCTGCTTAGTATCAACTTAACATGGTTCTGTTTGTAGTCTCTGGTCTCATGTATACCAAGTCTACATGCTCTGTGACTTGTAGTAAAGACTCAAGCTTGTAACTGTTGATTGCTGGATTAATAAGTTGAGCAACTGTTGTCCAATATACAATGATTTAATGATGCCACTGCAGCTTTAGCAATCAAATAATAATTAAGATTGTGTTTTTGTTTGCTTGTGATGCAGGAGCTGATTGTAAAGATTCACCTTTTGATTCAATAGATGGCAGCAGGAATTGTAACTGTGATTCATTTTTTTTCTTATTTCAAAGTATGTTATTGTCAAAGACAATTCTATATCCAGCTCATCACAGAGGCCATAAATCAACAATTTCATCACTGCTTATGGCCTAATGTATGGATTTATTATGTGGAATAATATAAGTTAATTAAAGCCTGTATATAATTGCAAAAGTATAAATTGACCATTTTGTTGAAGCCATTTAGTAAACTATGAGAAGAACATGCCTGCTAATTCTGATTTCCAGAACACTGGCTGCAATGCTAGATCATTCATCTGGATCATTTGGTTTTTAATTCCATTTAAGTCGATGACATGAATGTATCTGATGGTGTAAAATTCATTGTTAGTTGAGACCTCTTGAACATTCTATTTAAATAATATTTACTGTCTAGCTGGCAGATGATCCTGATTCTGTGTTAGAATTCTGCATCCAACTGCAGTTTGCAGCAACAATTTTCTGTCCCTCAGTGATTTTGGTTCTTAAATTTTTTGACTCTTTGGTTATAGGTTATTGTTGTCATCTAAGGCTGTAATGGTTCATGTATGTTGATTCATTTTGCTAACCAAATTGTACTTAATAGTGCCTTAAACTGGAAAGTTTCAGATTTGAGGTGCTACTAGCTACATCACTGTGTTTAGAAGTGATTTTTTTTCCATTTAAAAAAAATATAATTCACTCTAATATCCAATTCTAAAAGTGGTGTTGATGGTCTGTGTCTTCAACAACACCAGATGGGACAGCCAGGTTGAAGAGTGAACCAAAAACAGCTAGGTTTGGAATTTTTTATTTAAAAGCTAGTAGGATAAAAGGAGAGATGGAATAAATGTACTTGCTAGAATTAACAAACGGCAATAGAAAAATGTGAGGCAGAAATCAGTAAAATAGAAATGGAATGCACTTGGATTGAGATAAGAGACAAAAATAATGAAAGATCATTGACCTGAAACATTATCTCTGCTTTTTTTCCTTGACGGGTGATGCCTGATCTGCTGAGTAGTTCTAGCACTTCCAGTTTTCATTTATATGAGAGATAAAAGTAGATCAATATCACTGGGGATAGTCTAAAGACCAAAATATCCAATAATGGGAATGAAGGAGACAGAAGATATTTGCAAACAAATTAGAAAATGATTAACGGATGTAGAATATTGTGGATTACAAATACAGTAAAACTGATAATCCACCATCAGATTATTCGGAAGTTCTGATGGTTTGGCATCTGTTTCACTGAGATCCCATTTCTTGTGCTCCCTTTAAATACACTGGAGCCCTGTTTCCCATGCTCCTTTTAAACTCATTGGCTTCAGTACAGGTATCTTGTAAAAATAAAAAGCTGATAATTTTCCACAATGCACTTTTGCACTGTGAAACCCATTTGTTCCACACAGTTAATGGTACAGGTTGTCACTTTTGTGGTACTTCTATTGAACTTGCCTTTAAAAGGTATCTGTTAGTGAAACGTTAATACTGTTACCAATTGCATGACAAAAATATGACTTTTTCAGATACATTTTTGTATATCGATTTGTCTTCTGCTTTGTCTAAAGTGCACTTGTTCCCTTTTAGGACACACAGCCATTTGCCAATGCCCATGATGTGCTGTCCCGTTCTCGGTCACGTAGCAATGTATTGAATAAAGTTGAATATGCACAGCAGCGCTGGAAAAGACAAGTTCAAGAACAAAGGAAATCAGTCTTTGATCGTCATGTTGTGCTCAGCTAAAAACACTGCCTTTTAAAGGAAAACTCAGTGGGCCTATGGAAACAATCTGACTGATTCCTCGAAGATCTTACTTGCTGGTAGAAGTTCGTTAACTTCAACACCTTGGTGTCAATTCTTTGACACAAGTGTAATAATCATACTGATGTTTGATATTATCTTGCCATTGGGATTTTCATTTACTTTCAGAGAGTTTACCCCAACTTCTGTCCATCAATAAATTATGGTGTAGTTGTGGAACAAACTGTACAAGATAACATCATTAACATTAATTATAAACTAATTACAAAATATAGCTAAAATTTAATATTTTCCTGGATGCTTTTAATTATGTAGTTCAGTTGCAAAAATAATTTGGCAGTTACATGGATATTGATGTGCTATAAAATTAACAGTCTTGATATGATCACAGGATTGCTGTTAATGAAACACACTCTTTGTAAAAGTCTAAGCACTCCGTCCTAAAGGAAGTGCCTGCGATTTTTGTTGACACCCAACACCTAATTTTCATTTGTTTTTAAACTGAATTTTTTAATGAATTAATGAAGCCTAAAGATGACAACTATAAACATGATTATGAAAGTAACTGATCAAGTATTATATTGGTATGTGTTCTGATTAAACAACTGTTCACAACCAATCTGAAGTGTAAAAAAAATCAACACCCATGATTAAAAATGATTTGTGTATTGTTGCATACCCATGCATTGCAGAAATTGTCAGTCTTTCTTAAAAAAGATGGTGCTGGGGTATGATACACCTTTAAAGCTACTTGTTGAAACCAGTTTTGGGTTGAAGTGCCTGTTTTTCATTTTGCATTAATAGATGGGTTTTCAATAGTCTTAGATATGATTCATTCCCATTGTTCTCCCTTTCCTCCTTTTTAATAGTAAACACTTATTCTAGGGTAAAATTTTGATGGTGTCAGTAGCTCTGTTCCAGCTATATTTCTCCAAGTGTTAGGTTAAAATATTAGATTGTGGATCTGTACTACAGTGGAAAGCACCACAGCCAAATTCAATGTTGTTTGCACCTATCTGTACACTTGAAGTATTGAGCAAACTACCAACAATTTATGTTCTGATAATCTGGCCAATTAGTGACATTTTTCTTTCCTTCATCTGATGGGTACTGAGACCAGATTGTATCTCTCCACTCATGTTCTACTGCTCTTTTTTGGGGCATGGATGATTTCAATGAGTTTGTTGTATGTATTCAGAGAATCCGATAAATCATATCTCACAGATACTTCTTTAAATACAACAATGTAATCACTTGATTTCTTCATATTTCTTCTATACTGGTTCCTTTATGTTCCTTTGTCTTTTTTTGTCACATCTGCCTTGCATCCAAAATCTGCTAATTCATTTCAATCCAGTGATTGAATGAAAGATTTTTCTTCTCTGTATTCAGTACTGTGGTGTCCAATGTAATTGCCCAAGAGGAGGCCAGACCTTGTGTAATTTGGTATTAATATGAGGATGTTCTACATTTTTATTCCATATGTTATGATTTCTCTGTCTGTGAAATTTACTGATTCTATCAGATATAGGTCTTCTATCCAGAAGATCTTGTAACCATCTACTAAAATAATTGAAAAATGGTTATTTTGCCTCTTTGTTTCCTGTAAAAGGAAGCTCTTTCATGCCTGCATGTGTACAGAGCCTCATCTAAAACCAACTTGTCAATGGGGTAAACTGGACATCAGGATCTACTAATACACGAGTATCATGTTAAGTTGTATTTGATGTACCAACATGTTGCCAGTTTTATTTTTACTGGTCAATGTCTGCCAAAAAAAATTACTTTTAAAACTGCACTTGTGTTTTTACACTGGTAAACACCTACATTGTACTCTGATGTGACATTGATTGCTAGCATGTTTAAACTGGAGATCAAAGTAGACCTTGCCATAAGGAAGTTTATAAAATACATTTTTTTTTGCATTAGTCAGTCAATGGTGGTTGTTCTGACCACTTAAATATTATTGCTGCACAATTAACTAAATGTCTGGATTGCACAGGAATTTTGTTTTAAATACAAATTCAGTAATTAAATGAAATGAACTACATAATGAGATCCTTAATTTAAGTTGTATGTCTCTCTCAAAATCCCCTCTCCAGTCTCTTCAAATAATACAAATGTGCATAGTCATAGTTTTTGTAAGATGTAATTAACAAACCTAAAAAATACTGACTCTTAAATTCTGGCTAATTGTTCAATTGCAGTGGGTGATATTTGTGAAGGATAACCCAGGATGATGCATTTTTACATGAGTTGAATTTGGATCCAATACAGATCCAAATGGTATGGTCATTAATATTAATAAAATTTCAGTTGCCATACATTGAAATGCCTCAGTGAAATCACCTTACTTTGATCTTGACAAGCTACTGTAGCAAAGAACTAAGTAACTGATGAAACACTTCCCAGATAGGCTTCAATGAAAGATATTTGTTTATGTCATTATAGATAAGTAATAGCATGTTTGGAACACCCAATGTTTCACTAAATCAGCCAAGCTATTAATTATATCTTGCTAATATTCTCACTTTTCATCATCTTCAGTACTTCCCTATTCAAGAATTTATTTAATTCACTTTTGAAAATGCTTATGAAAACTTACAACAATGGCTTATCATTGACTGTTAATATTTTACTTTTTCCATTGGAAAAAATTGTTTTGCTTATCTCCTTTAGTTCTCCTCTTCAATGTTTTCATTGTTGTGCCAATTATCATCTCCTCAACAAGCAGAAACAATCTATTACTATTTACCCCATCATTTATTAAAATGGTGAAACACTATCAAGCCATTCCTCACCCGCGTAGTCACATGGAAGCAGCTTCTATATTGGTAAATTAAACATTTAATATTTCATAATAGTCTCTATAATCCTATTTTCAATTTGCATCAGTGCTCTAGCTCTCAACATTGCCCTGGGTAAATTATTGTTATAATTCAAAAAGCTATCTTCCTACAATAAATTTAGTGAATTAACTTTTTGAATGATCTACTTAATGACCCTTCAGGATTTATTCAACTGTCATTGTTAGACAATAGATCTACCAAGTAGTTTTCTGATATTTTTTCTCTCTCTGACAACGATTTGGAATTTTATCATTCAGCAAGTTCGAACAAGATTTCATCAGCCTAAAAAATTCATAAATCATGATCTCCACAATGTAGAAATCAATCAACCACATGATACATCTTCAGGCTTTCACCTTTGTCCATTTTAATGGTATGCATTATCACACTTCAACAAAAATATTCTTTCCCAGAGTCAATCAACTTACTTTGTTTCAAGTTCTTGTCCAATCCTCTTGGGGCTTTTTCAGTCACCTACCAAATAGGGATTAGAACAGGTTTAATTTAACTTTACATATTCTCCTCTTTCCCATCAGTCCAACACCACCCATACGCAATCACACATAAAATTTGTAAAGACTTGTGTTCCTAATCTTTTTAAGATGTTTTAAGATGTACAGTAAAACTTTGTATACCTCTTTAATAAATTTTATTTCTGTACTATTTAACAAAATATTTCTATCATTGCTTTAACACTTCTCTGGGGTGGTTTCCATTCGTTCACTTATGATAGGCTCAAAAATTTACAAAAAATACATTGAAGAAATAAGTGTAGCAATTTGCATCTTCCACCTTTAATACAAGAAAACGTTCCAATATGCTACACAAGAACAATATCAGACTTCTGCAGCATGCGTAGGTGCAGATGCCCAAATGCCTCAGCAAAGGGGTACGTTTTTGGAATGAAAAATATTGCAGATAGACTCAGGGCCTGTTTCTGTGCTCTTCGGCCCAACTTGTCTGTGCTGACCAAGTCGCCTGACTGAGTTAGTCCAATTTGCCTGTGTTTGGCCCATATCCCTCTAAACTTTTCCTGTCCATTTAACTGTCCAAATGCCTTTTAAATGTTTTAATTGTACCCACCTCTACCACTTTCTTTAGCAGCTTGTTCCATATACATACCACCCTTGAGTCCCTTTTAAATCTTTCCCCTCTCACTTTAAACCTCTGCCCTCTAGTTTTGGACTCCCCCACCCTGTGGAAAAGACATTGGCTATTCACCTTATCTATGCCCCTCATGATTTTAAAAACCTCAATGAGGTCACCCTTCAGCATCCTATGCTCCAGGGAAAATAGTCCTCTCCTTATAACCCAAGCCCTCCAATCCAGTACCATCCTCTTAATTCTTTTTTGCACCCTCTCCAGTTTAATGACAGCTTTCCTGTAAAAGGGTGACCAGAACTGTACGTAATACTCTAAATGTGGCCTTACCAATTCCTTGTACAGTTGTAACTTGACATTCCAACTCCTGTACTCAATATTCTGACAGATGAAGGCAAGCATGTCAAACCCCTTCACCACCCTGGGTACCCGTGACACCATTTTCAAGGAATTATATACCTGGACCCCTGGATCTCTCTGTTTAACAACACTCCCCAGGGCCCTCCCATTTACTGTGTAAGTCCTGCGCTGGTTTGACTTAACAAAATGCAACACCTTGCATTGTCTGAACTGAACTCCATCTGCCATTCCTTGGCCTAGTGGCCCAGTAGATCGAGATCCCATTGTGATCGTAGATAACCGTCTTCACTGTCCACTATACCATCAATTTTAGTGTCATCCGCAATCTTACTAACCATTGTCATCCAAATCTTTAATATTAATGAAGAATAACAGCAGACCCAGCACCTATCCCTGCAGCTCACTGCTGGTCAGAGGCAAAAATGACCCTCTGTCTCCTACTGTCATTTGGCTAGCTTGCCTGCATCCCATTTGATCTAACTTTCTGAACTAGCTTACCATGCGATTCCATGTCAAAGGCTTTGTCAAATTCAATGTAGATGATGTATGTAGACAATATCTACTGCATTTCCTTCATCTATCTCCTTGGTCATCTCTTCAAAAAACTGAAGAAACATGAGAAACTATTTCCCATGTACAAAGCCATGTTGACTATCCCTAATCAGTCCGTGCCTTTCCAAGTGCATGTAGATCCTGTCTCTCAGAATCCCTTCCAATCACTTACCCACCACTAACATTAGGCCTACTGGTCTGTAGTTCCCAGGTTTTCCCTTGCAGCCTTTTTTAAAGAAGGGCATAAAGTTAGCCACCCTCCAGTCTTCCGGCACCTCACCCATGGCTATTGATGATATAAATAGCTCTGCAAGTGGCCCCACAATTTCTTCCCTAGCTTCCCACAATGTCCCAGGATACACTTGGTCAGGCCCTGGGGATTTACCTACCTTTGTGTGTTTTAAGACCTCGAGCACCTCCTCTCCTTTAAAGTGGACTCTCTTCAAGCCATCACTATTCCCCGAATTCCCCCGCATCCACACCTTTCTCCACGGTAAACACAGATGAGAAATATTCATTAAGGACCTCGTCCATCTCCTGTGATTACACACATGGATGACATTGTTAATCTTCAAGGGACCCTATTTGCTCCTTAGTTGCTCTTTTGCCTTTAATATATTTGTAGAATCTCTTTGGATTTTCCTTATCTGCCAAAGCTATCTCATGTCCCCTTTTTGCTCTCCTAATTTCCCTCTTAAGGGTACTCCTGCATCCCCTATACTCCTTAAGGGATTCACTTGATCCCAGCTGCCGATACCTGACATTTGCCTCCTTCTTCTTCACCAGATCCTCAGTATTTCTCAACAACCCTACTTTTGCCAGTCTTGCCCGTCACTCTGACAGGAATGTACTGTCCCTGAGCTCTCACTATCTCATTTATAAAAGCCTCTCACTTGGCAGATGTCTCTTTACCTGGAAACAGTCTTCCCCAATCAACTTTTGAAAGTTGCTGCATGATATCATCTAAATAGGCCTTGCCCCAATTTCGGACTTTAACTTATGGACCAATTTTCCACAATAATTTTGAAACTAATAGAATTATGGTCATTGGTCCCAAAGTGTTCTCCCACTGACTGCTCAGTCACTTGCCCAACTTTATTTCACAAGAGGAGGTCAAGTTTTGTCCCTTCTCTATTAGGGCCATCTACATATTGATTGAGACATTTTTCCTGAACACATTTAACAAATTCCACACCATCCAAGCCATTTCCAGTTGATGTTTGTAAAGTTAAAATCCCCTACCATTACAATGCTATTATTCTTACAGCTATCTGCAATTCCCCTACATATTTGCTCCTCTACTTCCTGCTGACTGTTGGGGGGCCTATAGTACATCCCATCAAAGAGATTACCCCCTTCTTATTTCTCATTTCTACCCATAAAGCCTCACTGGACAATCCCCCTGGAATATTCTCTCTAAGTACTGCTATAATGTTCTCCCTAATCAAAAATGCAAAGATGCTGGAAAGCTAAACAAAACATAAAATACTTCTGTTCTTGTATTTTATGTTTTTATTTCATGCTTTCATGGAGCACCTGCAAGAGGGTGGGAAGATTTAGGGGGGGAATTTAAGGGCTTAGAGTTTCATAAATTGAATACATGGCCACCAGTAGTTAAAATTTGAAGTACTGAAAAGACTAAATTATGAGGAGTTAGGATATGAGAGGATTGTAGTGGCAGATGAGATCAGAAATTGGGAGAGGTCAGGTCTTGGAAGGATTTGAAAATGAAGATTAGAATTTTGAAACTTATCCATAGTTAAACATGGAGTTCAGCTAGTATGAGATTGATAAGACAATGAGTTCTTGGTGCAAATTAGGAAATGGGAATTGGAAGTTCTGATGGCCTTGAGTTTACAAAGGATACAATTTGGAAGGTTAACCAGGAGTGTTTTGGATTAGTCAGTGATAAAGACTTCCAGAAATGAGCTGAGGCAGGGTGAAGCCAAGTAGTTGTTATGGGTGTAGAAGTAGATGGCATCAGTCCCAGAGCAGATTTGTGGTTAGAATTTCACTCCGGAGTCTTTGATGACACCTTTGTTGTGAACTATCTTAATAAGCCTTAGTTTCCAAGGAGGGGGATGGAATTATTGGCTAGGAGGCAAAATATTGTGGCTTTGGTTGTCCAAATATTCAGCTAGAGGAAATTTCTGTTTATCCACGACTGGATTTCAGACAAGCAATTTGTTAATTTAGGGACAGTGGAGATGGGTGATGTGAGGTAGCTGGGTGTTGTCTGCTTGCAGGTATTGTCTGCTTCCATGTGTATTTGCTGAGTGGGACCTGGGGCATGCACTCACCCACTGCACCATGTGGTACTTTTGTTCACATCCAGAGGATAAACTTGCTGCCAAGAAGGATCCTGGAGCTGGGCAGCAATGTACCGTGTCATTCTAGGGCCTTGTGTTATAAAGTTATACAGCACAGCAACAGGCCCCTAAGTTCATGCCAACCGTCAAGCACCCATTTACACTATGTTTTAACCTTCATTCCCATCAACTTCCCCCAAGTTTAAACACTCGCTTACACATTAGGGGCAATTTAAGTGTCCAATTAACCCCCACTGAGCACCCAGAGGAAACCCATGCAGTCACAGGGAGAACTTGCAAACTCAGCACAGACAGCACCGGAATTCAGGATTGAATCTGAGTCACTGGAGGTAACTACCTGTTCTACATTGCTGCCCTGATGTGATGTAATTAGACACAAGTGCCCCACAGTAAGCCTTGACCAATGGAGCTGTAAAAACCTTAGACAGCAAAGTTCTGCTCCAGTTTTGCAACGTGTCAGTCTTTCAATGGACTGGGAATTCCCCTGACATTTGGAAGTATTCAAAAAATGACTAAAAAGAAAATAATCAGGGGAACTCCACTATCTACAAGTTCCCCTCAAAGTAGCACACCATCCTGACTTGGAAATATATTGCCTGTCCTTCACTGTTGCTGGGTCTAAATCCTGGAACTCTTTCCCAATAGCACCGTGAGGGTACGGTTACCAGAAGGGCTGTGGTGACTCATCAACACCTTCTCAAGGGCAAGTAGGGACATAAATGCTGGTCTTACCAGTGATGCTCAAATCCTGAAAGTAAATTTAAAAGGTCTTATTCTTACTTTTCTTTCTTGCAGCCAAAGTTTCATGCAAGTAAATAGGTTCCAACCCAGCACAGGATCTGAAAATAAATACAACAGTGTAAATATTGAGGAATATCAGCAAGTTCTGCTTCCCAGACGGACTCTGAATGGAAACCAGTGCTGGACTGCAGCTGGGAAATTGGTGAGTAAGTTCAGAACTTCCACATGAACTTGTTCGCAGATCCATGCAGGAAATCTGGACTATTGAGGTTTGGGTGATATTACCAACACAGCGTGTAGTGAGTAATAGGAGGAACCCAGGATAGATAAAATGCAGGTTTTCAATTTAAAGGTCTTATTCCTTGACACCTCCCTTTAATTAATGATAAATAAATATGGTGCTTCTCTGATTAAGACTTTACTGAGAGGATTGGAATTGAGCAGGTCCAATTTCATTCAGCAGGTCAATGGTAGAGGTGGTCTTGGTAGAGCATGGGATGACGGTTTCCTAGATCAATTTTCTGTTTCAAAATTCCTGATCTACTAGGTCAGGTTTAGTAGAAATTTAAATCATAATTTCAACTTTCACATACCTATGAATACCTCCATAACTATATATTTTATACCTATACAGTTGTAGAACAGTGGAAACTGACTCACATGCACAAATTATCCTTGCATAGACTGAACTAAAAGTTATTGCTATTCACTCCATAGGATAACTTCTTCAAATACTTTCTTGTTTCATGACCATTGATCCCATTTGGTGGAAAGGGAATCATAATCTATGGTTTATGGACTCCATATTCTACACAAGATAACCTAGTTTGGGTTAACAAGACCACTGTCAGAGTACAAACTTCTGTTATTAGTCCCTTATTTTGCAAAGGGCATTAGAAAACAAACCATGTGCTGAGTTGAGACTGGCAAGTAATCTGGCGCTGGAGAGGACCATTTTGGACAGTTAGCTCTGTTAGCTCAGTCAAGGACACAGAGGTTCACTTAGGGTCAAATGCTGAATAAATGTCACTGTTAGTAAATATGTTCCAGTACAGAAGGCTCTGCAAGCAATAAGAATGTTGAAACTTCAATCAACAGAAGCACACTAGAATCAACCTAGTAAAGCTTCGCACAGTTTGCCTCTTCAGTTGTTTACACTCTGGAACCATTTAAATATACATCTTACCTTAATACTTTGTGAAATGTGGATGACAGTGTATGGCTAAGTGAATTCAAATGTAAAGAGAAAAGTGCACCTATATAATGCCTTAGGAGTTCAAGACTTTCCACAGGATGTTCATGGCCAATTAAATACTTCGGATATACTTAGTGTTGTATCACAGGGAAACACAATAGCAAGGTCCCATATTAAGGAATAATCTGAATTCCCAGTTCTGCTTTATTAATGTTAATTGAGGAATAAGTGTGAATTTGTGGAACTCCTCTTCTCTTTGAAAGATGCCATGGGATTTTTTATGCCTAACTGAACATAACTTCACTGTACTCAAGTGTTAGTCACAATTGTCTGTTTGTCTCTGGCGTAGGGTTTAAACCCTCTTCAGAATTTAAAATAATAGTATCACTGCTTCCAATAGAACATTAATCCTAATTTTATAAGATGATGTCAGATGTAAATAAATTAATTAGATGAAGTATGTTAACTTTTCTTTTCCAGATGTCATCTTTGCCTTTCATTCCTGCTCTCATTTATGCACAATTGACACTGAACTGCAGCTGGAAATTTCTCTTAGATCCACCTTACAGACAATGTTCCCAGGTAAGAGTAAAGTCCCACACCACCTGTTTCAGGAACAGCTACTTTCCTACAACCATCAGGTTCTTGAACCGACCTGCACAACTCTAATCCGACCTCAGCAATGGAACATTATGGACCATCTCTTGCAATACCAAGGACTTGTCTCTGATTCTGTCTTTTTTTTTGCACTAAGCTCTTGTTTTTGCAGTTTTTTTTCTCTCTTTTCACTGTCTTGTATATTTTATGGATAATTTATATGCTGTGTGTTATCTGTACCTATGTGCCTGTGATGCTACTGCAAGCAAATTTTTCATTGTACCTCTATCTCATCATATTTATGCACATATCAATAAACTTGACTTGTACAAACTGAGTCATTCTTTACAACATGCTTAGACAGACCATCACATTTTAGAGGGAATCAAAGGCCATTCCCTTTCTCATTTAACACACGTGCACTTTTCATCCGTTGTCCCAGTGAGATGTTATTTCTGGAACTTTTTGGCTTAAGACACAACAGTTAGTATCTTTACTTATGATCAAGAAAATGAAGTTTTCTAAAATGTCGCTAAAATATTATAAATGAAAAAATAAGACCTTTTGCATATAGATTAATAAACTGCCAGATACAATATTTTTCAATACTAAAAATAAAGATTTCCAAATAATTAACATACACAACACCTTGCTGCTGTACTTTTTCGACAATTGTACTCCCAAATTTGTAGAGATCGTAGAACTCACAAAACATCAACCATTTTTTTCAGAAGTGTATTGATCATAATTGTATATTAGACGGCATGGTTTACAACAGTGACAACTGCAAATTGGAACATTCTTTTTCTTCCTTCTTAGATTCTGAGAATCAAGGATGAGTTACTTTCACTCTGGTTCTGTGGATTCTGAAGATCATTGCTACCCAGTAATCCATGAGTTTATTGTCAAATCTAAGATCTTGATCATCAAGCACCCTTTACCTCAATCAACCAAAGGCTCTTTTGGTACATTGAAGCTGATGGTGACTTCCATCTATGTCTGCCTTTGCTAAGACATGACTCCTGAGACATGAGAAAGCACCCCGTTTTCCAGGGTGCGGCTGTGAATCTTTATTGTTGGAGGGCAATGTTGGGTAGCTGGGCAAGTTGGCAGAGGATCTCAGTCTTGTGGATATTGAGTGACCCATCCTCTCATATGCTTTGGTGAATCAGTCAATGATGTCCTGGAGCTCAGCATACTGCATCTCAATTACCGATATCAGGGTGACCTGGGTTCTGGTCTGTAGTTACCATAGATTGAACAGTTTCCTGTTGGTTCTGAAAATTAGCTCCACTCCTGTGGGAAGTTTGTTAGAGGTGAAATGCAGCATTCTGATGAAAGGGATTGAAATGACCCAATGCTGTTGGACACTAGTTTTCACTGAGATTGTGTCTATTGTAGACTCCTTGGTCAGAATTATGGCTTTCATGCCATTAAGGAGCAAAGATTAAAATGGAGATGAATTTCTCTGGGCATCTGAATTTGAGGAAACTCCAAACTGATGGTGTTTAAAAGGCCAGATTTGTTGGCTGGTGCTGCTCCCTGCATTTCTCTTGGCATTGTCGAGCAGTGAAGATCATGTCCACATGGCTCTAAATGGATGGAATCTACACTGCAATTCTAGGAACAGTTCTTTGGCACTGAGAGACAGATGAGGAGGGCCCTTCTAATGACAGTCATGAAACCATTCAGCCCATTATCCTGTGCTGACTCCCAACAGTGTAATACCAGAAGCCCATCCCCTCACTTGTGAATTCCCTGGGGACCAACATCTCATTCTCTTTCACATGATCATCGACTCTCCTTTGATTATTTTGCCTACACCAAGGAATGGCCAATTAACCTATCAGCACATTTTTTGTATGTGGGAAGGAATTGGAGTAGCTTGGGGAAACCCACATGGTTACAGAAAGTAGATGCAAACTACACACGGAAACCACAAAAGGTTGGATTAGATTCAGGTCCCTGGAGATGTGAGGCAACTATGTTAACCCATGCACCATTGTGCTGCACTGCCACCTAATATTAAAAAAAGGATGCAAAGAACACAGAAAGCTTCCAATCCAAGAACGCTTCATATTTGCAGTTAATTAGCATCTTGATCTCCTGGTCATTCTCATCAAACCAGTCCTGCTTCTTCTTGTTAGAGAAACTAAGAGTCTCTTCACAGATGTCAATTATGATAGACTTCAGGGCAGCCCATACCATGTGGATCCTGTTGGCTGGGAGCCAGCAGATTGTCTGTGAAGTGCTGTCTAAGAAAAGCTACCTTAATAGGGTCCTTGATATACATGATGCATTCCTTCTGTTGACACTGATGTTTTGTGGGGCCAAGTTGATGGAGATAATGGAACAGATTAGGAGGTGGCCATTGCAACAGTCATAGTTGGATAGATGCCAACATCTTCACAGTCCCTTGCTCAGACGATGATGTAGTCTAGTAGGTGCCAGACCTTGGTCCAGGCTGTTGACTTCAACATCAGGTTGGGAAAAATGCAACCATCTGGCAAAGCTAATCAGCATGGCAAGACCGGGGAAAGTTAACTCTAACATGCTCCTCCTCCTGACAACATGTATGGAGTGTGGCCTTGTCACAATTAATGCCCAAGGTAACCAGAACCATGTCCAATGAAACTAATGATGATAGTTGCCAGGAGTTCAAAAATGGGTGATTATAACAGGAGCTCAAGAAGCCACCTTAACAGTTGATGTTTGGCAGGATTATGTTTACTGTCCAATAAGAAAATAAAACTTTTATTTATCTTTCATCTTTGTGACACTCCCCCTCCCCAAAATGTCTGTGCTTCGAGCCATTAAAATACTTTGTGAAGTGTAGTCAAAACTGCGGAAAGCAATGATGAAGCTTTACAACGAAACACCTCATTGATATATCATTTCCTTTTGACAAGATGCTTCGGATCTGATTGAAGATTGTTGGCAAGTGCACAACACCGATTGTGCGCTGAAAGTATTCAAAGTGAGCTTTGGAAGTTAAATTACCACCTCAGGATCACTCTCCCCCCGGCAGAGTAGTTGCTACATCCGAGAACCACATCAGAGCTCCAGTTGCTGGGTTCCAAGTTTTTTTATGTTAACAGTTGGCTCGTTAATAACGTAATTACAAGGACACTTTAATTCTGATTTGTATATAGCTACAAGTATATATCGCTGTGAATGTAGCGCCAAAAAAGTGACAGGCGTTTGAGTAATCTCACGCTATTTTTTCTAGATTTCACTGGGCTGATACCACATTCTAGTTACACAGTTGGTGCACGGCACTTAATACGTAAAAACATTGGCCCGCCAACAGAATGTAATGTGATGGTCGATTGCTGTTTTATCTTACAGTACGTGTTCTGGAACTCGTACTACTTCAGCAAACTTAAAGCTACTCACGCGCAGAACCAACATTATGCGATTTGAGTTAAAGATAACGGGAAATGGAAATAACTAGAAACTAATGATTTTGTTTCTTGACCCTCGACACTACGCATATCGTGGTACACCCGACTTTAACTTCCATTGTTCCTCTAGGAAATGCGTCAAATGTAGTGTCCACTAATTAACTGAAACGGATTTCACAAATATTACTTGATTATTGAACTGACGCAAGATGAAGCGCAGAAAGAGTGAAAACGGTAAAAATCTGCATCCTCTTCCTTAGAAAAGAAAATATTAACCGGGCACCGAATCACTTGGTCCTACAACTGACTGACTGTAATGTAAAATGATACCTGTGCGTATCTGGCTCCAGAGAAAAAGCTAAACCACAATATTGCAGATCGAACTAGCCTCGGGCTACTCTGGCAGAGCTCATAAACCGGTTGTTTATGGACTCTCCTATCAGTCTAACTTTATTTTGCCTTTAGTGAACAGTGCCCAGATTCTATATTTTCCGTAGGTTCCGGGTAAGAATTGAAAGGTTCTCTATCTAATCGTCATTGTTTGCTTAATTGTTAGAGAACTTTAGTTGCGATTAATTTTTAGATACTAAGAAAGAACAACGCATTAGTTCTGGTTTCAACAACTGATCAAATAATAAATAGTATTTCCGTTCCATGCAATGTTCTGTATGCCATACTAGCTGTGGAAGTTTTGCTTAATATCCGTGCGAGTCGAAAAGTTAAGATTTTATTTTGAATCGCGCCTTATAGAATGAAATGTTTGATTAAAAACAAACTCAGCACTCGATTTCAATCTGATTTATATTGCATTAAAATCATTTATTCTAGAGCCTGGTCGTCAGTTGGATGTATTCATCCATTGCTAACTCGTCGATAAAATGTGTGTTTGTGGGCTGGGTCTTGGGGGTGTTCTGCGGGATGTGTTCACTATTCTGATTTCTGATGAAGTTAAGCTATTTTGAAATTGTGTCCCTTGTTTGAAAGGCAAAAACTAATTTCATTTTTGTTTAATCTTGCATTTGACTTTCCCCTTGCGAGTCTAGTTGCGCAATGATCGGAAGCCCCATGGCTCTGACATCCCCGGGTTACATGTACCAGGTGGAGCCCGAAAGGTACGACAGCCTGTTGGAGAGGATAAGTTTCCCGGACGCGCCCTACGTGCAGGTGGCGCCGCCGCTTCCTGCCGATCTGTCCGGCTTACAGACAAACGCCGAGCCGCCCCGACTCCGGCACCCCGAGGAGATCTCGCCGCTGCCGTTCGCCGATCACACCCACCACGATGCCTTCGCCAACGACGCTCCCTCAGGCTGGCACTACTTCCCTCAGATGCCGTTCCAGAGCCCGTTCAGTGCCGTCTACGACTACTCGTACGAGCCCGCTTTCATCCGCAAGCGCAACGAGAGGGAAAGGCAGCGGGTGAGGTGTGTGAACGAGGGCTACGCCCGGCTCAGGCAGCACCTCCCGCCGCAGCTGGCCGAGAAAAGACTCAGCAAAGTGGAGACGCTGCGGGCTGCCATTGGCTACATCAAAGAGCTGCAATCTCTGCTCCGGCAGCACGGCGACCACCTGCAGAGGCAGCCGGCCGGGAACGCCGTTCCCCAGGCAACGGGTGCTGTGGAAACGGACGCGGACAGCCACTCGGCGCACAGCGGAACTGCGGACCCGCCGCCCATGTAACCGGAGGCAACGTGAGGATCAGCAGAGGCCGCACCGCTGCTCCCGCTTCCACCGCGCTGCATCGGGAGGAGCCCGGAGACCGTGCATTGGAAACACTGGCAGGGAATGCAAGATGGGAGGCAGCGGGCGAGTTCCTGCCGCAACTGACAACGGAAGATCACTTTGCAACAATTAATGGCTTTAAATTCCAGTTCACGGACAATAACACACTATTTGGCAACAAATTGAACAATTGGCTTGAGCAAATTTGTTTAAATAACGCAGAACAGACGAGTTCATCTTGCAATTTAGATGTTCGAGATCGCTTGCAACTTTGTCCCCGGTTTGCAGCGTGCGATAATGCGGGCATTCATTCTGAATGAGTGATGTGAATATTCTGCATTTCTTTCCTATCACTGTTCTAAATGCGATGGAGAATTTAAGCCGGTGTAGGTCATACTGCGGAGAGTCTGCGCCGCCGCTCAATTTGATCCTTGAGCCGATGTCTTCCTCAACCAGTTATCACCTCTTTGATTCCTTTAGTGTCCCAAAATCTGTTAATCTGAATTTGAACACTCTTACTCTTTAATTTAATCACAGCGTTTCAGAATTAAAAACAAAATCTTCTCAGACTTTATCCCGTGCAAAAAAGAGCTTCTCAGTGCCCACCCTGTAAATCCCTCTCAAAATTCCAAGTCTTATGCCTCTAAACTCGGTGAGTATAGTGTAAGTCAATTTTCCTCAATTATTCCTCACCGGAAAGCCACCCTATCCCTGGATTTAATTGCAAATCTCTGCTGCACGTCATCAATTTAACCTTCCTTGGGTCCGGAGATCAAAACTGCCCGCAGTACTCCAGGCGAGGATTCACCAAAGCCCGGCACGGTTCGACGTTTCCAGTCCTTGCGCTGCAGGTCCCTTACAATAAAAGCCAGCGTGCAACATACCTCACCAATTGTTTGGTGTGCCTGCAATATTAACTTCCTATCTAGAGCGTATAGACATCAGCCAAATCGTTCTTAACAACAATATTTACTAGTTTCTCGTCAATTTAAAACAAAGCGTTCCACGTCGCTATTATTCCTGCTGAAACAGGAAACCTTTCATTTATCCTTCCACCGTCTTTTTGTCCATTGACTTAGCCAGTGTGAGAGAGTATCTTCACACCCTCCTTCGAGCTCACTGTCCTGTTGAGCTTTCCACAGTGAACACACTTCGACACCATACACCCCATTAAGAAATACAAAGCACTGCATTTTTCGTAGGATATATTTTTAACCATTAAAGTTAAATCGGGACAACAAACAGCACTTTATACAGGACAACAACGATAGGGCAATTATTTCTTCTGCTGTAGGTCTGTTTTACTATTCATTTACTCCAAGAGCTAATTAAATAATTAGGAGCATGCAGTCCGTTGGCACATGTCATGACAAGAAATGCATCACGGCCTGTCAGACCATCAATATGGAATCAACATGTGAAAGAAGTGGAAAGCCTTGTTCAAACTGAGGCTAGAATAGAAAATGGAGTTCCCTTATTTGTGGAGTGGATAGTCACGGATTAAAATTCATTATACTGAATTATAAGGAACGGAGATCGTTCTGTTGCAGGTCCTCAACGTTATTGATTTTTTGGGGGATATTTTTTCTTACTAAAGCAAACGTCAAAAACGTCGATCTCTGGTCTTTTGCGAATCAATATCTGGCTTTAAAAACGACTTGGTTTTATTCGGGCACCGGTTTATTTAACAGCAACTGACCCATGTAGGGTCGTTGATATATAAAAGGCCCGGGAATTGGCCGTCCCGAGTTTATCTTCCACAGAAATGGCTGCAGGTCAGAGACAGCTTTAAAAAGGGCTGCCTGAAATTAAACCTGAACGAATCGAAGAAACGTCCATCAAACCCATGAGTCCCATATGGTTGACGGTAGTTTGCTGATAATTTGTAGCATTTGTGCAAAGCTGCCTTGTGCTTTCTGAAACGCGAATGGCTTTAAAGGGGCAAAAAAGTCGCAAACGCTTTTCTGTTACCGTTTCATTGCTTTTGAAAATGCATTGTTTTATTTGTTAATCTTTAATTTATGAAGTTCTAACTGAACTCACATTCCCGGGTTATATTTAAAATGTGATTACCATGTTTATTGAAAGGAATTTTCATCAATAAAAAAGTTCTTATTTGCACTATAACTTTGTTCAAAGCATGGAAATGTGTGTGCGCGCGCGTGCACGTTGTGTTACGCTTACTTCTATCTAAATTTTGCAATTAAAATTATTCTCTAAAGCCGGTTTTGTCAAAACACTTCCTTTGAGGATTGAACAATTGTATCAGAACATATTATTGTCAACCATCTCTTCAAGATATTAGCAAGATTACCGTTCATGTTAATCAATCCCCGTGATAAAGTCTAGGGGGCATAATTAACCGAGGGTTTTATTGGCCGATTAATATCGGTTATATGAACCGACTTTCCATACCTTTATAAATAACCGTGATACTTTGATTTAAATGGCGGTGAATCACAATCAAACATTTCAAGGTGACTCGTACAACTCGTTTCTTTCATATAGTTGTAATGACTATTATGAAGAAAATAACAAAAGATTGCGAGGTTGATCTTCCCCTGCTTCCCTCCAAGAACCCCTGTCCAATATTCTGGTATTCCTGGACAAAGACTGGACGAACCACAATACCCTCTAAATTCTGCGTCATCTTTAAAATCATTGCTGTTGGAACAATTAGCCAAAATAATTTAAGCATTGTCCTATATTTATATGGCTTACCCCTGGCAAAGCTAGTATGGGAGGAACATCAGCGGCCCCCAAACCTCGATACAGGACCTCTTCGCTTGCATGTAACTAGGAAGGTGTTACTTGTTTCCCCAACACCAGAAGGACAAATATATTTTAAAACGTAAGGCACAAGTTTGTTTAAAAAAACAAGTTGGGGTTCTGTTGTTACAAATATCATTTTCTTAATGGTTTTGAACAGTTTCGGAACACGATGTAAAACATCTTTTGAGTTATGAACAGAGCTCGTGTTCCATTTCTGCATGACAACTATTTTAATAAATGCATTTCCAATATAATCATGAAAGAACAGAAACCAAATCGAAGACCTAGATGGTTAAATAGCGCACTACCAACAATGAAAATGAATTTTGAGTTATTTAACAGTCGTTTGTAATGAAGAAATGGATTTTATGATTTTAAAACCCGTAAACAATGATTAACAATGGAGGCAGAAATTAAAGTATTGGAAACTATGGACCATGAGACATGACGACAAGTTAGGCAGTGACCGAGACACCAAACTCACCCGTGGTGAGAAAGTAAATCAAATAAAACAGAATCTTTTCATGGGACGTGAGCAGGGAACTTCATCTCCTTACACCGTGTGGGCACTGAATGAGTATTTCAGGAGCCATGGGAAGGAAAAATGTTTCGTTGAAACATCTATGAGCTTGTTGGCTCTGACTACACTTGAGTCCATCACATAAGCAAACATGGCCTCGAAATCTTTCGGAAAAGTTGTTAAAGGCGATTGTTAAGAGGTTTTCTAAGATGTCAAGAACGGAAGGCATGAAGAACTTTTATCTGGGAAGGGCTTTGATAAGGGAAACATTCTCTCCACTGGAGCTGAAGGAGTAAAAGGACAAGAAAATACGTTTCACACCTTATAAACGAATGATTGGGCGCACCGTGGACCGAATTCCGTAAAATTCCCCTACCCTGTGGAACTGTTCCGGTGATCCCCACCAAGCCAATCCGCAGAACCGCAATCACCAAGGAAAGGAGTCCTCGGCCATTGAGGCATCCTGCTTTTTTTTTAACAGAAGGAAAGGCACTAGACCTTCTTTAACTCCGTCTAGATCCGTATTCAGCGATTTAAAGTTGGGTGTACTCCCTGTCTGGAATCGCACTCTCCCCTGGAGGGAATGAAATTGCCCAACCCCCGACAAATCTGAAATGTTGAAGCTGTGGGCGGGGTGTCTGCTTTATCAAACTTGTTTTTAGGAACCCCGCCTGTAAAATGTACCGGATGGGGTCCATCGAGAGTTTGAAACCCATGAACTTCAACCTGGTTTGACAACACATGGGAATTGGACGTATCCGATGTGAAACCCGTTCTGTCCTTTCCAAGGCTCTCATCCCGCTGTCATCGCGGATGTCATCCCAGAGTAATACAATTTTCTCTCGGTTGCATTACTACATCTTGTTTTCTACAGGATCTGAGACCGAAACTGGCAATGCATATTACTGTTTGCTTTTTAAAATCACCTCAAATAAATTAAAGAATGTTACTAGAACAAATAACCGCACTGGAGTCTGAAAGTTAGAAGCTTGGGCTCCCAGCATCGTCGAGAGCGAAGGGAGAAGCGGCCACACTGGAAATGGAGGGAAACTGAGATTAAATCATCCAAGATCTTCTTGGATCCACTGCAGAAATCGATTTTGACAGACAGTTATGAAAAATATTCTTCGGAAAATACAGGGGACATAGAGAGTCAGCGGGTACAGATTTGCGGGATTAAACCATTTATAAACAGCTAGTGAACTGCACGTAGAAATGAAACCATGGATTCCGGCTATCCGTTTTAAAATCTATTATCATTATGCATTATCACGCAGGATCAAATCTATTATCATGCAGGATTCTGCGATATATGAGAATGCTTGTATTGAATGTGTCTCCAGCATATAGAACATTTTGTCGCCACCCAGTGCCTATATTTATCACATTGAGTTTTATTCGTGTCTCAAGCCCTGATTGTCGAACACACTTTCCCCAACCGATCAAAGGCTGTGCATTGAAGGCGGTGGTGAATTTCAGCATTGATATCTGTCTCCGCGGAGAGATTACTTCAAAATATGGGAGATGAACCACACTTTCGAGAGTCTAGCTTGATTCTATATGATTGGAGGTTGGTGTTCTGGACCTGGAACAGGTTGGTAGAGGACCTTTATGTTGCAGGTATTGGGTGTAAATCACATCCTTTGATAGGTTTCAGTGAATGAGTCGACAATTTCTTGCAGGTTAGCCTCCGAACATGCGCAAAACCAGTGCCCTCTGCAAACAGCAGTTGTATTACTGGATTCGGATGGCCTTGGTTCCAGACTGTAGATGCTGTTGGTTGAACAATTTCCCATTAGTTCTGAAGATTAGCACCACGCCCCACAGGAGGTTTGTTGGAGGCGAGTACATTGTGGTGAGAAAAGCTGGAAGTATAGGCACAGTGACACAGCCTCGTTTGACACCGGTCTACACTGAGGTTTGCTCTGTTGTGGACCCATTGATTACGATCATGATGCAATATGGAGATAATTTCTAATGGCAGCCAAATTTGAGGAGAGTGATCCACAGTTTCTGCAGGTTAATGGAGTCAAAGGCTTTAGTGAGGTTGAGAAAGGGCAGGTGTACTGGTTGGTGCCGCCCTTGGAGTTGTCACGCAGAGAAGATCATGTCCACTGTGCCTTGTGGATGAACAAAATCCACACAACAATTCAGGCCCTTAGAAACAAAAATGATTTGCTTCCATTCTTGTTCTGCGGGTTCTGAAGTGACCAATGAGACTATTATGGGAATGCTGCACTCATCCACAGTTGAGGCAGGGGTGGGTATGTATGCAGTTTAGGAAGTGGTACGCTCCTTCCACGGTTTACTGGTTACCTTTCATGTATTGCTGACCCATGAACTGGAGGGTTTTGGTACCACGCAAATGTTCCTGCTTCACTTTTAGAGGACATGGACCAGGGATCCCCATTAGTCCATGGGGATGTTGCACCTTCCCAAGGAGATTCTGAGTGCATACTTGAATCTTTTCCTCTGTCGACTAGTGATCTCATCTCGTGGCAGAGCTCAGGAAAGGGTATCCGTTTCTGGAGTAGGGTGTTGGGTATGCAAACATTGTGCACTGTCTGACTGAACCCATTAGGTGTAATCAAGCCCTCAGTGCTAGGAATGTTGGCTTTGGAGAGGACAGTGACATTGATTCATCTATCACAGTGGATTTAGAGGAATTTATAGAGGAAGTACTGATGGTGTCTCTCCAGTGTTTTGATGTGCCTGTTGTAAGCAGTCTAGGTCTCAGAAGCAAATAAGAGGGCAAAGCTCACTGCTGCCTAGTGAACCATGACAAAACAAAACAATCGAAATTACAGTGAAGGCAACAACCCCAGAAAGAATTGGTGGCTGAGAAGATTGAAGTGGTGGCTTTACCAATGACACCAAGAACGATCGAACTTAGTAATGAGAGTTAAGCAAATAGTAACCATCAGCGGTTCAGGTGTCTAGTTCGGTCTGAAAACTTTCCTGAATGCAGATGCTGTGCTATTTCCCACATCAATCATGGGAACTAAGGAACAGCCTCGTTGAAACGTCTTCATGGCAGCCACAGGGCGACTATATGAAATGCTGCCTTGCTGGTGAGGGATAAGTGGACACATGGATTGCCAGTGTGGCCACAGGCCCCCACCCCCGCGATTTTTGGCACAGATCGAGCCCTGCGCTGCAGGTGGCCTCAAGCCATTGGCAGGCATGGACTCACAACTGCCATCCCTACAATGGCATGTGGAAACTGCCCAGAATGAGAAATTCAGGCATGCAGTTACAGGCAGCAACAGGGGTTGTCCCAATGGGGCCTGATCGCTGACCTGCTTTGGGGGTTGGCCTTTGTTTCACCGGGCATTTAAAACACAGATCATGAGCTACACGTTATTGCTCCCATTTCCGTCCTCACTCAGAGACCAACATCATTCCCGTCGGTGACATTACTACACGCACGACGAACGTCGTGAAGCGTCAAAAACATCAAGGAGAATCGCGCGAGGAAGTGCCCAATCCAATTTCCTAACGGGCAGGACTTCTAACGGAAATAGTGCCATGGCTTTAAAACGTGTGTGAAGCGGCATTTACACGTGGTATACGTATTTTGAAAAAAGCACGCTAGAATTTCTAGGTTATCCTGCCCAAAAGGACACGAGGGAAAGAAGCGCTGGGTAGCTCCAACCTCGCTCATGGAGGTCCACTTCTTTCTAACTTGGTTCATAGAAAACGTTTAGTCTGTGTTAGTTGAACCCTACGCTGATACAGACGGCCTCTGATTATGGGAGTGGCAGATTTGTTTATGGTAATGCAGAATATTGGACGAGGAATAACATGCTGACTGCTATTTTATACAGAAACTGGATCAAAACCTTTACTCATATATTACTATAATACCTAAATGAGCACTAAATCTCATTCCCTGCTAACTATCACTCGTTTCCGTCTTTGTTTAGCTTCCCGCCCATCCCTTCAGCACGGTGTGACTGATTTAGTTAACCCAGGAGGCACTGGTTGGCTCTGACGTTACCATTAGAAGAAAAGTCTAAACATACTCTCTTTTAAAACCACAACCCATGAAAAAGATAAACTTAACAAATGAAATAAACATTTCCCTTACCGTCTGACAGTCCAAGCACTGCGATGCCCCCAGTTTGCATGAAGTGTTACACCGCTGTGGACCAATTCCTCATCACTCTCCCTGCAACAGCTGGAACGACAACTCCCAGCGTGCACCCGCTGCGAATGGAAGCGGCCTGCGTCATGGCAACGGGGAGCAAGGAACCTAGCAACGCGTCGTGGAACACAGCAACAGGAGTTCTCGCTACAGGTTCCCGCGCAGATCGGGTCTCCGGGGGAACCGGGCAGAGCAGCGTGTGGGACCGGGGTCCTCGTCACCACCGTGCAGAGGGGGGACGTCTGTTTTTAAGGCAAGACGTATAAAACAGATAAACACATCAATCGGTATCATTGTAAGATTTTGTTCCGGATTGCTGCTCCGGTATTTGCAGTTTTTTTTATGTTTAGTAATCTGACCTTGGTAAAACTCATTTTTCCTGGTAAAACGGTGTCGTGAAGCTCACACTGACTTCGAAATAGGAAATAACGTTTTGTTGATATTCAAGTATCCCCGATACTTTCAAACGATTTCTTTAATCATCTTTAAACGATATTACGCTGTAAATATTTGTTGTCTGTGTTTGCCCAAGCTTCTCTGTTTCACTTAGAAGCTGCGACCATGCCGGCAGTTTACCCCATTCCACGACGCCACGGATTTCCCACTTTGTTTGGACATGTTAGGGATACGAATATTACCTTTGTTGTCGACACGTCGCAAAGCATGCAACCCCACCTCAGTGCAACCAAGTTTCACCTGAAAGAAACTCTTTTGGCTAAGGCTTACACCACACTCGCCAGTCGCTTTAACATTGTGGAATTTTCCAGTAAGGTAGAGTTTACATATCCTACGTTGAATGTATAATTTATACATATTTGTAAAATGGAACGTTTCACCAGTAAATAATTATATATTGTAGTCCTAGTTACATTTATTCATTAACTGAAAGTATATTAATAGGTTTATATGTAGTATACTCAATGTATATGATTTGAGTCCACATTACAATTGGAATACATTATTTCTGGTAAATTACCAGCGTTATTGGATCTTGAGTAATGTAAATGATTGCTATTCTACTATCAATTCCAATACATAAGCTTTGAATACATACTTACACTGTCAGTAGAGCTTTAGAGTATAAAAACAGGGAAGTTATGCTGAATCTTTATAAAATATTATTGTGGCCTCGGATGGACTATTGTGTTCAAGTCTGGTTGCCACATTATAGGAAGAATATGACGGTATTAGAGGTGGTCCAGAGAGGGAAAAAATTATGAGAGTGGTTTCTGGGATAAAGCAAGGTGAGAGAGACTGGGACTTTGGTGAAGAGAATGCTGAGGAGAGGTTCGATGGAGGTATGTGAAATGATAAGGGGAATACAAATAGAAAATTAAGAGTGACATGAGGAACATTTTCTTTTAAACATTGTGTGGTTGTAATCTGGAATACACTATCTGAATGGCTGGTGGAGGCAGGTTCCATTGTGTCCTTCAAGAGGGAATTGAATAAATATGCTGGAGGGGTCAAGGTCTTCCTTGGTGGAGGGGCCAAGGAATACAAATAGAAAATTTAAGAGTGACATGAGGAAAATTTTCTTTTAAACATTGTGTGGTTGTAATCTGGAATACACTATCTGAATGGCTGGTGGAGGCAGGTTCCATTGTGTCCTTCAAGAGGGAATTGAATAAATATGCTGGAGGGGTCAAGGTATTCCTTGGTGGAGGGGCCAAGGAATACAAATAGAAAATTTAAGAGTGACATGAGGAACATTTTCTTTTAAACATTGTGTGGTTGTAATCTGGAATACATTACCTGAGGGGCTGGTGGAGGCAGGTTCCATTGTGTCCTTCAAGAGGGAACTGAATAAATATGCTGGAGAAATTTTTGCAAGGCTAAAGAGAAATGGCCAGTCGGTGTAATTAGAGAATCCTTGGGTAGAAAGCTGGTGCCTACAGGATGGGCTGAATGGTCTCTCTCTGTGTTCTAACTATTTTATGATTCTACAGATATCTAATGCTGTTTCCTTTCACGCAGGTAACCAAATGGTGTGACCATGCAGTAATGTGTACTCCCCAGACTGTTTTCAGTGCAATGCAATGGTTTCAATTGCTCACTTGTACACTGGGTAGGGATCTGCTCAGTGCGTTAACAGCTGCATTTGATGACCCAGTATGTCAGGCTGTCTACCTAGTAACAAATGGTCTACCAGACAATACGTTAAAGGATATTTTTCATGTGCTACCATACGTTTCCCGTGGTCGTCCAATACACACCTTCTACTTGTCTGACAAATGGATAGACAGTGAAAGTCGAGAGTTTCTGCAGGGAATCAGCAGGCTCACCCAGGGCAGTGCTCATCTCATTAGACTTGACCACTGTGGAGCAATTAAGCAGGTAACTTATGGAAATTAAATACCTTTAGAGAAAACATACCTGTCAACCCTTTTTAAGTTCAACTTGCATGCATGAAATTTTAAATCCTTAAGGAATGCTTCCAAACCTTAAGAAGTTCAGTTATGACTTGCAAAGCAAATTTAAATACAGCAGTAACAGCAGGTCTCAGTATAAATGTCTTTAAGAAAAATACAGAACCTTAGCTAGTTTAGTAACTGAAATCTCCAGGAAAAAAAATTATTGCATGTTGTGTATGTTATGGTTGTTGAGCGGTTTCAAAAATTAATTAGGATTAATTTAACAGTGCAATAAAAACATATTAATTTTAATTCCACTGTTAAACAATAGCATAACAAATTTTTTGAAAGGTCCAGTGGAAAATTCTCAGCGTAATCAATCCCTTTCAGGGTTATCGGACCTCCACCAGTCTTATACCTTTGGAGCTCTGTACTCTTCTAATTCCAATCTCTTGTGCATGTCTGATTTCTTTCACCCTACCAGTAGTAACTTGACATATCACGGAAACCAGCCTCCCCTCCCTGGATTCTGTCTATACCTCTCACTGCCTTGGTGAAGCAGCCAACATAATCAAAGACCCCACCCACCCAAGTCATTCTCTCTTCTCTCCTCTTCCATCGGGTAGAAGATACAGGAGCCTGAGGGCACATACCACCAGGCTCAAAAACAGCTTCTATCCCACTGTGATAAGACTATTTAACGGTTCCCTTATATGATGAGATGGACTCTTGACCTAACAAACTACCTTGTTATGACCTTGCACCTTATTGTCTACCTGCACTGCACTTCCTCTGTAGCTGTGACACTTTACTCTGTATTCTGTTATTGTTTTTACCCTGTATTACCTCAATGCACTGTGTAATGAATTGATCTGTACGAATGGTATGCAAGACAAGTTTTCGCTGTACCTCGATACAAGTGACAATAATAAACCAATAACGATATGGCCTGTTCCCTGGTAACTTGATCACACCCACTGCTAGCCAACACAGAAGAATATAAGAAGTTGAAGGCCATTGAACCCTGTCCCGATATTCAATAAGATCACTGATCCTTTACCTGAACGTCACTTTCCTGTAGTAATCCTATATCCTTGATTCCATTAATATCCAATAATCTATCAAACTAAACTTTTCTAAAGATTCACCACACAGGAATCAGTCTGGTGAACATTTGCCACACTCCTTCTGTGGCAAACATATTCTTCCTTGGGTGGGGAGACCAGACCTGTTCACAAAAGTCCAGATGTGATGTTTCAGGACTCTTTAAAATTTCAATGAAGCATCTTTACTCTTGTACTCAAATCCTCTGGTAATGAAGGCCAATCTACCTTTGCCTTTCTAATTGCTTGCTGTTTACTTTCAGTGCTTCATTTACAAGGACACCCATTTCCTCTTGACTCCGATCTAATGCAATTTAGAAAATACTCTGCTTTTCTACTCTTTCTACCAAAGTGGATGTTTTTCTACATTATATTCAATCTGCCATGTCCTTGCCCATTAATGTAACCTGTATATTTCCTCCAAAGCTTCTATTCATCCTTTTCACAACTCACACTGTTATCAGTAAACTTGCATTTATTATTATTAGTCCACTCATGCAAATCATTGCATGGCCCTTGGGTCACAGCCTCCAACTCAAAAATCACCTATTTATTCCTACTCTCTGTTTTCTTTAATAACCTCAGGTAAGGAAATTTATCAAAGGCTTTTCATAGGTCCAAATACCCCACATCTACTGCTTCCACATTAATTATTCTGAAGGTTGACAGGTATGGGAAAATGGACTACTCAGTCTCAGAAAGCCAAAAATCATTGTTAATTACTTGTTAATGTGTTCAAACCTTACTCTATTATCTCTTCTGAATTCCTTTACAACCTATAAGGAAATATTGGGTTACTCCAGTCTGGCAAAAGCATTCTATTAAGAGGAGCTAACTAATAGAGTCAGTGGAGGACACACTCATCTCAGAAAGATAATTTGATCCTGAATTTGCAGTAGTATTCATGGTGAAAGTCCCAGTGTTCTGCATCATTGCCTCACAAAATTGAAAGCAACTTTGGAATGTATATCTTAATGTGGAAATTCCAAAATTGCAGTATGCAATTCAGCACAACTTCAGGCAGCCTGTTTGCAACTGCTTCCACTGCAGCCAAGTTGCACAAGTGCAAGTGAATGTAGGTTTTAAGGAACTAGACCTTTTTCATTTATTTATGGAATTTAGGCATCATGGGCAAGGCTACCCTTATTGCCCATCCCTATAGTCCTTGAGAAGGTGGTGGTGAGTGTCCCTGTGCTGGAGAAGGTAGTCTTCAGTATTGTTGGGTAGAGTTCCAGGATTTAAGCTAAGGGACTGCAAAGTATTTCCTAGACAGGTTGGTACATTTTCAAAGGGGATAGCCATTAGAAAAGAAGAAATTTTGCCACAGTGATTACTGGATATTTGTGTGGATTATTTTTCCTGTTCAGCGAAAAATTCGTCAGAATACTGCTGACTTCAAATTCTAATTTGTCAGTCCATTGAGTGCAACTGTCACTTTTTTAACCAGAGTACAAAATATAGCTGCAGTGTATTACTTAAATGCCTGAATGTGTTTTCCCCATAAAGCTCATGTTTCTTTTACAAAAAATAGATGGTTTGGGTGTGGGTGAGATGAAGGCTCCTGTAGACTCCTCTTACTCATCCCATCATGTTCCAGTGTAGTGGTAACAAAGAGTTTTCTTATTATTGTCCCCTTTTAAGCCCTAACTGCATTGTTTACTAAACTCAGATTGAATTATTATATAAATGAGTGAAGGACTAGTGGTAATTTGGAAAATTTAAAGTGGGAATACTTATGAATCTCTAAGCTTAAATATCAAAAAGAAAATGTAATTGTTTAATTAGATGCCCTAAACTCTAATGTTTCTCCAGTGGATTTTCTCTGCTATTATTTTTGTTGGTATGTAACTTATTAATCTGTCAATGTGATATAATGATAACACAATATAAAGGGTGTAATTCTAAAGGGTATACAGGAAGAGCTGGGTGTAAAGGTATAAAAAAAATCTTTGATTTCTCTTCCTTCTGGTTATGCTTGTCCTCTCTCTAACCTTGTACATGCTCCTTTTCTCTTGAAAACCAAAAAGAAAACACAGATTCTAGAAATCAGAAACAAAAACAGAAAATGCTGGAAAAACTCAGCAGGTCAGGCAGCATCTGTGGAAAGAGAAACAGTTAACATCTCAGGTCTGCAGAGCTTCAGCAGAACTCTCAGTGCTTTTTCTCTTGATCTTACATTCAAAGCAATTTCCTGAGCTACATTATCCTTGGTCTTTGTGTCAGTGCCTTGATGGTTTAAACAGTTATCTTTCCTGAGCTACATTAACAATTTCATGATATGCAGTTATCAGGTAACTGCATGTCTGAGACCCATCCTTTATTGCAAATCACCATGCATTTCTATGGTATGTTTCCTCACTTGCTACCAATCATGTTTGCAAACTTATTGTGCATCATTCAATATCTGGCAACTTCTGACTTTTGGAAGATATTCAAAAGAACACCAAAAGTCTGGAGATTTAGGCTCTGTTCATGTTTCAACTTGAACAAAAGAACTGTCAGTGGGAAAGGTTAACCTCTCTCTAGGTTTATCTACTTCTGGCAGCATTTCGACATGGAATGCGAACATAATTTGTTCCCTTACACTGCCATTTGGTGGGAGGTCTGTGGCTTGCTCTTCTGCTCTCTCAGCTGGTGCCTGAGCAACCACTTGAGTCCTAATCAGTAAACGAACTGGGTTTTCTGTACTTGGGTTATTGATCGGCACTCTCTCATATGAGGTTTCCTATGCATATGCTGGTTAGCACTAGCATATAGTAGATGACTTGTAAGTAGGTGGACAACGAGGGAAGGTGTACTCTTCAACTCAGTTCATCAATTTCTTGGCTATAGTCAATATCAGGCTGCTCCATGTCACTGCTGCGGCACTTGCATGCTGTTTTCCCAGTTGTCTTTATACATTCTGAATAACATCATGCATTACCTGTAGTCCATCTCTCTCTGGAGGTGCTGGGGAGCATCTTCACACTTCCTGTGAATTCTCTAATTGTTTGTAGAGGTGGTTATCTTTAGTCAAGATGTTCACTCAAAACCTGGCTTCTTCGAGATTCTATTTCGCTGAACCAGCTTCACACATATTTACACGCTGTTGCATAATCATAGCGATCTGGCCTACTTGGCACTCCAGCAGCTCTGACACTGTGACTCTGTTATCTTTTCATCCAGAGCAATGGTAACCTCATAACTCCTTTCTGTGCAAAACAAAGCAGCACAAGTAACCAAACTCATTGCCTGTCTGACTTCCACTTCTGATCGTTAACCTCTTCCCCAGTGAATGCCACTGCGTCCAGGAAAGGCACCCTCAGATGTTTATTTAGACATTCCTTTAACAGTGTCTGTACATGCACAACTCATCTTTTGAAACTCGACTTTAAAATCTCCCAAAGATCTTTGGTCAGCACCTTGGAGTACTTTAAAGAAACCTTATCAGTCAGCATAACTAATACAAGGATCTACCAGGGACTTTTTTTTGTTTATGTTCATTTTCTGGATCTGTGTGCCACTGGCAAGGCCAGATTTATTACCCACCCCTACATGCTCTTGAGAAAGTGGTGATGAGCTGCCTTTTGAACTGTTGGATTATATCTGGTGGAGACACGCCCACAATGTGAATGCACTCCCGTGGTGTGAAGGTAATCCTGCAGGGAGTTCCAGGACTTGAGCCCAGCAGCCATGAAGGCAAGGTGTACTATTTCCAAGTCAGGATGGTGAGTGACTTGGAGGGGAATCTGCGGGTGGTGGTGTTCCCATGTGTCTGCTGCCCTGATTCTTCTTGACGATAAGGGTCATGGGTTTGGGAGGTGCGGTTGGAGTAGCATTTTGTTGGCGGTACATGCTGGAACCATTGTGCGCCAATGGTAGAGGAAATTAATATTTAGAGAGGTTGATGGGGTAGCAGGTAGTAGAGAATATTCCATCATGCTCCTTATTTGTACCTTGCAGATGGTGGAAAGGCCTTGGGATGACAGGAAGTGAGTGACTTGCTGCAGGATACTCAGCCTCTGACCTGCTCTTGTCGCCAGGGTATTTCTCTGGCTGGTCTAGTTCAGTTTCTGGTCATTTTCTTTTTCCGAAATTCCAGATTATTAACTGAATTTAAATTCCACAGCAGCTGTGATGGGATTTGAACTCAAATATCTGGATTGTTGGTTTGGAATATAACCGCTGCACCACACCGTACCCTAAATGATGACCCTCATGTCTTGTACGCAACCTGCTTTCAGTTGTTAGTTTGATCCCATCTGGGATGCTACTGTAAAATTACACATTTCAGAATTTGTTTTACTTTAATAATTTAATTTGAACAAACTCAAGAAACTTGTTTATGACTGTAGTTTTGCTATAGTAAGTTGCATCCCGTGCAAAGAAGCAGTCTTTAACAAAGGCAATAATCTGTTGCTTGAAACCTCAGAGGCTTGCCTCTGAGTGATGTGGCATGGGTTGTGTTCTGCTGACTGAAGGTCCTCTTCATCTGGTTACGGTCCCCACCCCTCCCTCTCTTAAATCCATGCTTCATACACTTTTTCACTTTGATCTTGCTTTCTAATGAGCAATTTCTTGAGCTACCTTACCCTTGGTCCTTGGAAAACATATCTTGTATTCTTGTCATTCTTGGCCCTTTTTCTTCTTTTGCAGGTTTTTCTTATCATCCTTGTTTATTTTCTTGTAGGTGGAGATGCTGTGCATGGAACCCTCAACTAGTTGTCTGGAATTCTCTCACAAATGTTGCTTGCCTCTGTCACGTGGCTCTTTGCTTATTTCAACTCCTCTGTTCATTCAAACTCTATGTCAGTGTTCTGGCTCTATGTTAAATGGCCCAGTTTGTTAGCGTGTTCCTGATATATTTAATGCAATTGTTCTGTCCCAGGATCTCTGTCTGCTTCCAACTTTACACCACAGCCCCACAGTCTAAACTCTACAAGTTTTAAACTTAATTCTGTTTCAGCACATTTGCAGTTAGCATTATTTTTGACATAACTGACCAGTATACTTTTCTTTGTAGCTTTACACTATTTAAATATATGTTGTGCTTTACGATTATTTTCATTAAAGTTGCTTTACAATCTTTACAGCAATGTTATTGAAACATTATGACTCATCAAGAACACTTTAAAATAAGCTTAAGTGTCTAGACGAGTGAAAATACAGAGATTGTTCCCATTGGCAGAAGGGATAAGAATCAGAGAACATAAGAGGGACATGAGGGAATACTTCAGCACACAATAGGTTGTCATGATTATAGTGCCCCCTGGGGTGGCTGTCAAAGGAAACTGGACAGATACTTGAGGGGGGAAGAAACACAAACTATAGGGGAAGAGATGGAGAATTGGACTAACTATAGTGTTCCTTCAGAGATCAAGCCTGTGAGCTCTTTCCCTGCTGTAATGATTCTAAGGTGTCAGAGCAGGCAGTTAAATAACGCTGCTTCTTAAAATGACACAAGTTCCAACTCTCAGTTTTCAGTTACATTATCAGTTGCATAATTTTCAGCTGGGATTTTTCTTGGAAAGTTTGCTAAATAATATGAAGAAAATGCCTCCCATTGTGAGAGAACCTAAACATTTATTTATTGTTGCACAGGTGATTCCTGTTTATCCTGCAGACCTCTCAACCTCTGGGCCTCTGTACTCTGATCTGAAGTACTGCAGTGTCAAAACTCCACTGGATAAAAGCTCATTTGTTGACTCATGGGCAGAATGTTCTGATGCAGAAGTTTTTCACATGCATCCAGTGAATTTGTATAGTCCAAGGGATTCTGCAAGGTGAGTTTTTTTCTCCATGCATTTTGGATAAAAATATTGGTATTTATTATTGTAAAATATTTGTAATTATTGTAAAACTTAATAAACTTGATTCTATGTCATTCCATATTTTGTAATGTTGCATAGCGTGTTAGAAACCAGAGCACAATTTTTTTAAATTGCTTATTTCAAGATAAAATTATTAATGGTTATTATTATTAGGGAGAATTAATTCTCCCTAATAATAATAATAATTTGAGTGGGCTTTTTTAGTGGACTATTCCATCAGTGAAGTGATTAGTTGAATATTCAAGTAACAGAACAGCATTAAGAACAAATTGAGGATGGTTGCACGATGTTCATTCCCTTTCAGCAAATAATTAAGCTATTTCCTCCTTGAATTACACCTTATGTTCATCATCCATCTCTTTATTTTGATTGCGCCTTTGCTTCTGCTTCTATCATTTCCTGGAAAATTGTTTTCACAATGCTTGTAGTAACAACTGGACAACATTTAGGCATGGCCTGAGAAGTGGAAAGTAACATTTATAAAAAGGGAGTCGAATTGCCTCCCTTTTATATTCATAAACTACAATTGCATGTATCCAGGCACATAAAGAGTATCATGCTCCTTGTTCGTTCCTTGGAAATGATGGAAAAGCATAGAGGAGTCAGGAGATGAGCCACAGCACCACAGGATAGCCAGCTTCTGACCTGCTGTTGTAACCACAGTATTTATGTAGCTGATCCAGTTCATTTTCTTGTCAATGATACCTGGAGGGACTCCGTATAATGTTATTGAATTTCAAAGGGAAGTACTTATTCAAGAAGCTCCAGGCCAAAGGAGCCTGTGCTCCTTTTTCTGATGTTCTTGTATTGCTATGCTCATTGGCAACTTATCCTTTAGCAGAGTTGCACTTTGTCTGTTTTACAAAAGATTTCAATATACACTGCAACAATTCATCAGGGGTTCTTTAACAGCACCTCCCAGACTTGAAGGATAAGGGTTGCAGGTGAATGGGAACAATGGCAAATACAAGTTTCCACCCAAGTCACACACTGTCCTTACTTGGAAGGAACAGCAATATATCTTGAAGTCACTGGATCCTGAAACTCTGTACCCAATATTATTCTGACAATAATCACAACATGGACTTTAGCTGTTCAAGGTGGCAGATCACCACCACTTTTCTCAAGGGCAGCTAGGGATGGGCAATAAATACTGGCCTTGTCAGTGATACCCATGTCCTTTAACTGAATATATTTAGTTTTGATTTAAAATTTCTAACTTTGAGTGCTGGGTTTTATTTATCAGACTGTTGGTTGCTAAACTTGTTATCCAGAGAACTTACTGGATGCTAAATGTTTACCCATCCTTTTATTAAATATAGATTACTTGGATGTAATTTACCACCATTAAAATAAATATTTCCTGGATTCATTAAAATTTTAAATTATACCATGGCTAGATGGGTCTTGGTACTAAACAGGTTTGGCATTTCAGCAATATACTAAAGAATGGCCAGCCTTCTAATGGGGACAAGTGAATCACTAAACTACAACAGTTGCTGCTAATTCTGAAGTTGTGTGTTATATTACCCTCCCTCAATTACACCTTAAGTTTTTCACCCACCCTTCGACACTGGTGTCTCTGTCATTCCCTGGGCAGAAAGCTGTTTACACAATACTATAAATTCATTGTCATTTTCCAATTCCTCCTCTTCTCAAAGCATACTTTAAACACTTTATCTTGATCAAAATGAAGTTGGAGCTTGTATTGTTACCTTTCTCAACAGTATCTGCAAATATACTGACCCATGGGCGGGACTTCTTGGATCAAGTCACTTGGTTTTTGGAACTTCTGTCCTTGCAAGACGAGAGTTTGATGGATTCTTTTACCTGGGAACAATCAAGCAAGAGGTGGAGTGGAATTATAGTTTTATTATTTATATTAATATAGGAATAATATCTACTAATCTTCCCCACGGTCCTGGCATGGCTGATTTCTTGTCATTGTTATTTACCGATTATGGACAAGTACTAAACTTGTTAACATCCTGTACATGCTATTCTATGTTGATTTTTTTCAATAAAGCAATTATTAAAAGATAATATACTATGAAAATATTGGCATGTCATTGATCATTTTTACAGGAGGAAATGTCATTTTATTTGTAACCTATTGAAAATGGTGCAGCATTGAAGTAAATTGTTGAGTTCTGTTTGCTTCCTTGATGTGTAGAAATATAATCCCATTAATTCCAGAAATGGTAGAAATGCTCCTGATTGCTGTCCAGTAACTTTTGATTGAAAGTATTGAATGGGCATTGAATGAAGAAAGGGTTGAGTTAGACTGAATCTCTTCCAGTGATGGACTTCCCTAACAACCATAACACAAAGATAAATCATGGCCATTTATTTGAGGTACTGAAGGATGGCTTCGCTGAAGCAGTTGGCAGTGAACATCTGTGGCCTTCAGTGAGCGTGAATGAAATGTATATAACTTGAAGAAAAGATGGTCTTTCAGGGAAGGAGATGAGATGCTTTGCTATTCTACTGGCTGAGGTTACTGCCATTGGTGTTTACCCTACAACTTTGACACAAGTTGGCATAGTGCTAACCCCCACCTCCAGAACCCACAAAAAAATTGAATCAGTGGCCTCTTGAGATATGAAGACACAGAAGACATGATTGAAAGAAACATAGATTTGTGTGGAAGTCTGAACCACATTATGGAGTCAAATTACTTCATAGCAGAATGTATAAATGCACTAAATAATGTTGGACTGTTTGAGTATTATTTTCTTTAAAGAAGGTAATCAAATGAAATTCAGCATAAAAAAGCAAATACTGCAAAATAACTTCTTTTTCCTGTTGCCAGATAAGAAAAGGAATATTCCTGATTGAATTTGACAAATCTACAATGGATCAAGATGGCAAGTGTCAAATCTCTGTGCAGAAGACTGCATTATATGACATTATTCAATACAATGAAGGAATGAGACATTCTGTGGTCCCTGGTGATAATGTATTAGCACCTTGGGAATCAGATGGAAGCAGATATGGTCCTGGAATAGTGATGTTTGGCATTGAGACCAGAGATCCTCTGCAAGGTATGATCTCCAGTTTTGAGAAATCACAAACTTGTATGATCATTGTCCTGATTGGAGATGTTGGTTCTTATTTTGTCTTTGTCTTTTCCATGTGAATCCTGGATTTGGAAGATAAGCTCCAAGGGGATGCAAATGGTCAATTGGGTGATAACAAATCTACACCACACTAGTGTTACTGTGATCCAAAGAAAATATTGTTTAAACCTACATTAGCTGTCCTTTGTGGTTCAGTATTAATACATTGCAAAAATAATTCATGTTCTTGTATCGAATTCTATCATTTCTTCCTACACCACAATATATACTACTAAATGGTTATGGTTTAGTAGATATGCTGCAAGTGCAAAGTAGTTTGGTGCTAACCTTGCCTTCATTCACCAAAGTGTCCCGATATAGCATCACTATTTGAAGGGTTGAATAGTAGATATTCAGTTTTGTTTTATTCTGCTGGTTGTGAGAGTTGAATCATGATGACTTCAAGAACATGGAAGCAGGCCATTAGGCCCAATGGGCCCTTTCTATCCACTAAGCATCCACTTTATTACTATTCCTACACTAATCCCATTCTATTCTCCCCACATTCCCGTCAACTACCTCCTAGATTCTACCGCTCATCTATACACCAGGGGCGATGTGCACTGTCCAATTAACCTATCAACCTACACGTCTTTGGCATGTGGGAGGAAATAAGATCACCTAGCAGAAACCATAGTCATAAAGAGATCCTACAATTTCCACACAGACAGCACTGGAGGTCAGGATTGAAAACTGGGTCACTGCTTCGACCAGCTGCACCATAGTACTGCCCACTTCTGTTACTGTCTGAAGTATTCAAGAAATTCAGAGTTGCGTACACTTTAGAAGATTGTGTTGTAAGGATTATGTATTTATGTTTTCTATAATAATAAACTTTACTGTGCTTACTATTGTCTTGTATGTTTATCTTTACATTTAATGATAATTAAAGCTATTTACCACTGACAATCTATTTTTAGTATTTAATTATTGCATGAACTGATACGTCAGATATTCAGCTATTTCATAGCTGCAGAAACCCCTTTGGTCACAAGATAACTGTAACTATGAGGTTGTCCTATACATTTGAGTTTTGTTTCCAGCTACATTTAAATTAACTGATAAAATTGATAACCAGATTGAAAAGCTTGACCTGCTATTCTTCTAGTGGTGTCATGTATTATGTTAAAAGTAAGTTTTCAGACTCTAAAGCTCTCCTCCTTTGTCCATTAAATAGCAATGGAAGATGATGAAATCTCTGTAAAGTTCTGGAATGGGAAAACTGTCAAGGTTTCCAAAAATGTAGCCATGTGGATTCCATCTGCTATGTATGAAAGAGTTCTACAGGAGCTGTTAACTCCATTATTATCAAGGCATCAACTAGCGGATGATGAATTAACTACTTGCCGTGATGTTTGTTTGCATAGGCCCCATACTGAGTTATCTCATCTGTGCCACTTTGAACCAATGTGCACCCACTCCTGGTGTTCAGGTTTCCCTGGTCTGGACTCATATAAAAATTACTGGCATGGGTTCTATCATGGCTTCCATTGTTTGCCAGTCCACCCTCCATGTTACTGTTTTCCAGAAGTGATTCCTCCTGCAGGATGGTGGCCAGTAACTCCAAAATATACCATCTCAACAGTTTCTGACAAAGATGAACTGGACAAGAAAATTACTTTGCAGCTTCAGGAATTAGATAGTCCAAAAAAGAAAATTTCTGATGAAGACTTGCTGTCTTTGCCTTCTTCCTCTTCATCATCTGAAGATTCTGATAGTAGCCCAGAGACGACTGTTAGGAAACCTACTTTGGAAGATAGGGCAGTGAATACAGACTCTCTGTTGGAGAGGTCAAGAATCACGGTAAAAGACAGGCCTGAATGGAGGTATTGGAGCCAAAGTCACCAAGAGCCACATCGAAAGAAATCAGGTACAGTTAAGCCTTCCTTTCGTGTGTGTGTGTGTGTGTGTGTGTGTGTGTGTGTGTGTGTGTGTGTGGGGTTGGGGGGTGGTGGGAATGAGTTTCCTTGGACTTGCTCACGTAAATGGAGCTTTCACAAACTTTCATTCATGCTACAACAGTAGAATTGTTCTGATAAATGACGTTTTTGGTGTAGGAAACAGATTATGCATATATGTTGTTAAAACTTTTTTATTTTGATTCCTTTTGTTTCCTTATTTCTGAAAGCAATAGATGCAAGTTTTTCATCTAATATGCAGTGTTTTAAGTTTGCTTGTTGGACTATAGGTCCATTAAATGAGAGTGCAGCGTTTACTTGCCACATTAAGAGATGTCATGAAAGGTGGTGATAGAATATACAGGCAGACACACTCCTTTTAACAGATCATGTTTATTTTGTATGGCTACAGGATCTCCCTTCATTTAATCTCCTAAAGCAACTACACAGCTGCTGACAATAGCAAACCATCCCCAAGGCAGCTATAACATGCAATCATTGTGTTAGGCATGATAATGCTTAATGTACCTGCACTTTTCAATATGTGGTCTGTAACTAAATGTGGTCTATGTGTATTTGTTCTGCTGCTTTTCTTAAGGAGTTAATCTACAAATCATTAAAATGTTCTTGATGAAGGTCTATTTATTTATTATTTCATATGGAAAAATTTCATTCTAAGTTCTATCCTCCAGCCTGTATTCAGTATTGCTTTATTTACAATCCATGAGATTCAACTCATTCTTTCAGCTCCAGGAGGCTCATGCATTTCTCATGATTAACTTATATACTTCTTCTAGATCACCTAGTTGTATTATGAGTGCAGTAAATGGAGGAGAAAAAACACAGAACAAATGGTGTGGTTAATAGAACTGGTTAATTTCTGATGGCACGACACATGAATTAATAACAAGTATAGTTTTCAGATATAGTTGAGTTAGAGAATAGGTAACATTTGATCTGGGTGTGGCGTTATATATGGCCCTATTTAAAATCAAACATTTCCCCATTATTTTTATATAAAAGTCTGATTTTACATTAGTTTTCTAATTGATTTTTAGGAGCTTACAAGATAATAGTGATGGAATGATGTGGAAATAAGTAATGGTATTGACATTGAAACTGATCTGAAAACAAATGGCAGATGCCTAATTCTGAAATGCTGTCTGAGTTGATTATAAACAATAGTCCATGCTACCATGTATATCTTAGTATAAAAACAGAGATACAATATATATTGAGGTATGTAATTAACATTTTGGCTTGATTTGTAAGACCTTACTAATGCATTACTAATTTGAAAAATAACTAAATCACTGCACCTCACATTCCTGCCCTCCAATGACATAATGAGAGAATGTTGGTTTATTGAACGCCATCTACGAATGGACTGTGGAACCACCTATGGTAAAATTCTGATAATCCAGTATCTAATCGTTTGCAAATCTCAATGGTTTGGCATATGGCTGACTGGGGACTGGGTCCTGGGTCCTCTATCCCATGCTCTCTTTAAACTCACCAGGGCCCTGTTTCAGCAAACTCTCTAAAATTACCTGATTGTTTCCAGCACAACTTTTAAAAACACCAGCATCACATTTCCAACACTCCTTTTAAACACCTATGGGCTCCACTCTGTGCATTCCTTTTAAACATATGAGGGCCCATTTTCCATGTTCCTTTTAACCACACTAGGACCCTGCTCTCTTTAATACACTGAGCCCTGTTTTCTACATTCATTTTAAACACACTGGGCTCACTGGAAAATTTATTATATTTATTATAAATAAATTGAGAGTTTGATGGAGTGTTAATAGGAGTAATATCCAATAACCTGGAAAATTGTCTGATCTGGTACCACCAAAGTCCTGAGGTGCTGGATTATGAGAGTTCTACAGTATTTGGATGTGATTGATCCCCTGGCATTATTTGAGGAAAAGCATGGAATTCTTTAGTGTTCTGATCACAGTCAATCAACCAATACCACCAAAGACAAAACTGTTTTTCAGTGCTATGGTTACTGGTGTAAAATACTGCTTTGTTTCAGCTATTAATGGCTGTTACTGAACTCCAAATGTTTAGACAGTGTATTGACATACAATATAATTGCATAGCAGGTTATGTTGAACCAATCTAATAGAGGTTTTTGAGGAGGTTACCAGGAAGGTTGATGAAGGGAAGGCAGTGGACATTGTCTACATGGACTTTAGTAAGGTCTTTGACAAAGTCCCGCATGGGAGGCTGCTTCAGCAGGTTAAGTCGTGTGACATTCAGGATGTAGTAGTCAATTGGATTCAACGTTGGCCTAGCAGGGGAAGCCAGAGAGTGGTAGTAGATGGTTGTCTCTTTGATTGGAGGCTTGTGACTAGTGGTGTGCTGCAGGGATCGGTGCTGGGTCCGTTGTTGTTTATCTTCTATATTAATGATTTTAGATGATGTAAACTAGATCAGCACATTTGTGGATGACACCAAGTTTGGGGGTGTAGTGGACAGCAAGGAAGGCTATCAAAGCTTGCAAAGTGATCTGGACCAGCTGGGAAAATGGGCTGAAAAATAGCAGATGGAATTTAATGCAGACAAGCGTGAGGTGATGCACTTTGGGAGGACAAACCAAGGTAAGACTTACTCGGTGAATGGTAGGGCACTGAGGTGTGTGGTAGAACAAAGGGACCTGGGAATACAGATCCATAATTCCTTGAAAGTGGCATCGCAGGTAGATGGGGTTGTAAAAAGAGGTTTTGGCACATTAGCCTTCATAAGTCAGGGCACTGAGTACAGGAGTTGGGATGTTATGTTGAAGTTGTATGAGATATTAGTGAGGCCAACTTTACTGTATTGTGTGCAGTTCTGATTACCTACCTGCAGGAAAGATATGAATAAGCAGGAAAGAGTGCAGAGAAAATTCACACGGATGTTGCCAGGACTTGAGGACCTGAGTTACAGGGAAAGGTTGAACAGGTTAGGACTTTATTACCTGGAGCGCAGGAGAACGAGGAGAGATCTGATAGTATACAAAATTATGAGGGGTATAGATAGGGTGAATGCATGCAGGCAGGCTTCTTTCCCTCGGGTTGGGTGAGACTAGAACTAGAGGTCATAGGTTTGGGATGAAAGGTGAAATATTAAAGGGGAATCTGAGGGGGAACTACTTCACTCAAAGGGTGGTGCGAGTGTGGAATGAGCTGCCAGCAGAAGTGGTGGATGTGGGTTCAATTTGGATAGGTACATGGATGAGAGAGGTATAGAGGGCTATGGTCCAGGTGCAGGTAGGTGGGACTGGGCAGAAGGTCAGACCAGCATGGACTAGATGGGCTGAAGGGCCTGTTTCTGTGCTGCAGTGCTCTATGACTCTATGTATTTAAAAATGCACTTAATTGTGGATTATATTTTCAGATTTTTTTTATGTAATTTACTTTAAACTGCCAAAAAAAGTCTGCAAGTTTCCACCCCCCCACTTACCAGTCCACTGGATCAGTTTGCAGTCTCAGCTGGATCATTTGGAGTAGCTGCTTCGTGAAAGGTAGGTGGGGTGTGGGAATGAAAGAGCAAGGAATTTCATTACACCCTGGTGTACAGTATATGACAATAAAATGATCTGAAGATGGATGTCCGACCACTTATTCTTCCAAAATGCTGGCTGAAGAACAGCATTGGCCAGACCTTGGATCCAGTTACTACTCTACTGCCTAACGGTGTTCTTCTTTTTGCAGGAACTTTGTCTTCAAGTGCCTCTGACTGCAGTCAGCTGAAGTCTTCCATGCAGCTTCACAACCTTGGACCAACAAATTGCAGTGCAATGTTTGAAAGTGTTGACCATGCATGTCCTCAGAACAGAGTCACAATGAAAGATGTTCTGACACATCAGAAGCATGACATCACATCATCCACTGGGGTATGCCTCCAAATGACTGATATTCACAAAATTAGAGCATTTTTATATGTTTGTTTTATGCCCTTCACATTTTTCCTTAACAGTTTGTCCTTATTCCTGAAACAATAACTTGTTTCTTTCAATTCTTATCTAGTATAAGTGCACTGAATAGCATTAATTATTTTATATTTTATTTCCTTTTCTTCACGTACACTTCCCCTAGTTTACCTCATCACATTTCTATAAGGCTGGATAACCACCTGAGGCTGAGGTTCAGCTAACGCCACATTATATTAATCTGCTATTGGGTGCTTCGTTGATAGGACTCATGATAATGCTCTGTACTCTCCTCCAATAATGTTGAACCTAGTTTCGGGAGAGAACTACTGTGACATTTTGAATTACCATGTCATCCACACTTTGATCATTCCTGATTTGTTGTACAATTGCGTGCTCTGAGGATTAGATTGACTATTTGAAACTAACTCCAATAGGATTCTCAGAACCAGTAAGTTCTTTCATCCTATCAGTCTTGTATGTTTGACCAAAGGTCTAGGTATGAAGGAGAACACTCTAATGAATTGTTAGTGTGCAGCTCTTCTAGGTGTTCATTCTACAATTTGTAAATAGAAAGACAATACCAAGCAATAGTCATTCCCCCAGTAACAAAGCAGAAAAGTAAATGTTTTCTTTTCAAACAAAGTGTTTTGTTTTTACTTCAATGACCAGCTGCAAGGTCCACCAATTCAAGAACGTTTGGGAGAGAATCAGTTGTCACGTGACTGTCAACATCAGGAAGCTGTACAGAGATCAAGAAAGAAAAAACTGCAGCGACATCAGTGGGAGAAAGACAGAGAGCAACAATGTGAGGACAAGTATCAAAGCATCCAGGAAAAACGCAGGTATATCGGTGTTTGGAAGTGTTGGAGTACAAAAGATGTTAGCTGTTGCAACACTGCAAAATCAATTAGAAACAGCAAAAGGTTTGACAATTAAGATTAAAGAATGGGTATTCTATAATCCAAGATTATTCAATCACCTGGGGATGAACGTACGCAGAAGCTGTGTTCTCGCATTGTTGTAGCTGACATCTAACGTTGGATATGATTGCTTTCTGCTATTTATTGGGACAAATTACATTGCACTGTGAAACCAAACTTTGATTAACTACAAACCATTTTTTGTTTAAGCAGAGCTCATGTCACCTCAGGTCACAGCAAGACTGCAGAATGACTAGAATATAAAAGCAGAGCCAGCCTGGAACTAGTCTGTTTGTGGTGCTACTTAGCGTGATATTTCATCTTATTGAGATATCAGTGAAGGGAAAAATGAAACATTAACAGTTGCAGATCTGTTGTGAAATTATTCTGTATGTGGGGAAATGTACATTCTGCCTATTCAATGCTTTTTTCAGTTGCTGTTTTAAGGTAAGCTAATGTAGTCATTTTCCTGGGTTATAAATTGAGGATTTTCTTATCCTTGTATGGCAGTCTGTGAATTCAGTTTAAAAGATGCTAAATAAATCTGAACATGTTTGGTTGTTATAGGGAGGGAACCCTACTCTTCTTACCCAGTCTGGTTTACAGAGGTGATAATATGTTTATTCTGGTTTGTACTTTGGATCTAAATGTTTTGGATTGTGGTTAGGAGTGCAGCCAGTGTGGAGGTTCAGAAACGTGGACAAGATGGCTGGTTGGTGTGGGGTATTGTGAACGTGGGCTGGGTGTGCACAAGAACTGGTGATTAGAAATGTAAGACCAGGAATGGAGCCTAGTACATCACCAGGCTCAGGAGCTGGTGAAGGGGAAGTGAGGTGGGAGGCAGTTGACAAGGGTTCCTATGCCTGAGCCACAAGTGTGTGCCTGCCTGCCTACCTGCAAACATGCTGTGTTGCACCCGGGTGTGTCCGTCTTTGTATGAGCATTAATATCCGTGGTCTCCAGTTGTCTTAGTCCCCTTGCCACTTGATCAAGACCTTGCTCTATGAACCTCATCTGGTAGCAGGTATGCAAGGACTACCCCATGTTAAAGGAAACCACACACTGCCGACTTCTGCTCCATAATATGAAGTTCGGGACCTGAAATGTCAGGATCCTCGTGAACAATCCCAACAGCGGCAGGCTCAAATGCAGCTCTCCCATTGTAGGTTAGGAACTCAGATGATTTGACCTCAATGTCGCCACACCGAGTGAGCCACATTGGGCAGGAGTTGGCCATTTTAAAGAACAAGGCAGTAGGATGCCTTTCTCTGGAGGGGCAAACTGGAAAAGGAATACTGTCTTCACAGAGAGAGCTTCACTATCGAGAATGTACTAATCCAATGTCTCAGCAAACCCCCTTGCAGAGTTGGTGAATATCTTATGACCCTTCAATTCACTTTAACGTGGAATCTACTTGCTGTGGTCATTAGTGAATACACCCACACCTGGAAGCTTCAGATGAAGCCAGAAGGGCTTCCATTTTGACCTTGACAAAGGCTTGGTCCATATCCTAAAGGGAGACAAACTGATCCTACTGGGTGCCTTCAATATTAGGGTGGGAAGGGATGCCACCCTCTGGCAAGGCACGATTGGCAAGGAAGGAATAGGGTAAACCAATTCTAGTGGAGTCCTTCTGCTGTCTAAATGTCTGGAACGTGACCTTCTCATTAATGAGCATCTTGTTTCATCAGAGGGTCAAGCACAGCATGTCTTGGAAACCCCCTCAATCCAAGCACAGTCATCTGTTAGATTATATCATCATCCAAGTGAGGGATTGCAAGGATGTTTGCATCACCTGGACCCTGGCAGTCACTGATGACTGCAGGACTGACCACTGCCTAATCTGTTCTATTTCCTGTAACCTTACCCCCAAACATCAGCACCAACTGAAGTGTTGGTGAAAGAAGATCAACATTGAAGCTCTCAATAACCCCACAAAGGCAGCTTGTCTCAGACTCCTAGCTTACAGCAGCCGTGGTGTCTGCAGCCCATGGGTTTTCCTGGCCCACCATAATTGGCATCTATGAAGAAATTCACAGCCCTAATCAACCTTAGTTGGCTTTGTTGGACAGGCCACGCTGTTCATACACCAGAATCCCAAAACAGACATTATTCTGAGCTCTGGCATGGGAAGAGATTACCATACAGTAGAGAAAAAGAAATGCAAAATCCCCATTGACTTCTGGGAATCTCTGGCCCAAGACCACTCTGTTGATAAGCAGCATAGGGGATGGCTTTGAGAACCTTGAGTCCAGGCATCAGGAGTGCACAGAGGCTCTGTGTGAGCAACAGAAGGAGCAGACCACCCTGCAGACTATCCATCCACTTGCCTCATTGGCTACCACTTGCTCCATCTGTGGAAGAGTGTGCAGTTCCCACATTGGTTTCATTGGCCACCTCAAAACCTACAAAATGGGAGTGGAAATGAATTATCCTTGATCCTGAGGGACTGCCTAAGAAGACTGCAAGGTGTAAACCTTCTCAGAAAGGAGCTAAGACATGCTCCATGGATATAAGACAATTGATTCTAATTTAGCTATTCCCTATCTTCTGATAGTTTATTTATTATTCAGCTGATTTGTTATCGTTAATGTCACAAGGAATCAAACTGTTTTAAAACCCTGGTGCCCTGGCATCAGCATTGGGTATATCCTAGTCACAACCAAAGTAAACTTCTAATACATTTGTTCACCTTGGGAAATAGTTCAGATTCACTTCATGTGAAACTCTTATAGTCAGCATTGTAAGATTTCCATGTCATTACTCAGGACTGAAATGCATCCCAATTTCCCCAAAGCTAAATAACAGCCATTCTGTAACACATTGAACCTTTAAATCTACAGATGAAATCTGTTGTTTAGTTAAGAGAGAAAATGATTGCAAACTGAATGAATTTGAATACTCTTTGTACATACTTTTAGAACAGAAACTTTGCGCAGGTGTACTGTAACGCAGTAGTAAAGTAATTTTGACTTTTTTCCCCATATCTATTAAGAAGTGTCACTGATTTAATTCAGTATTTTGCTTTTAGGGAGAAAGTGCTTCACCGTCTACAGCATGATTTTAGAAAGACAGAAGAGAGAGAACAGAAGTTGGAGAAAATAGAGAGAGCAAAGCAGTGTTTGCAGCAGAAGACTCAAACCAGGATCCAGTCTATTGCTTCTGAGGACAAGGAGAGAGAAGCCCGCAGGTTGGCACATCTCCAGCAGGTGACTGCAAGGAAGGATATGATGGAAGCGGAGAAAATGAAAGCAAATGAAATAAAAGAAATTCAGCTGCAGGTACCATACACAGGAAACCGTTCCTTATAAAAGTATTCTTCCTTTTAAAATGTATTACTTTTCAAAGTTAAGAGACAGGTGATAGGCAGCTCAAGACCACCCCACCATTTAATAGCACAGTAGCTGATCTTGTGCCTTAAATGCACTTTTTCCACAGATGCCCATACCCCAATTCCTTCATTGTCCAAAAATCAGGACAAACCATGCTCAGGTTTGAATATACTCAACAATGGAGCATCTGCTATCCTGTGAGGTGGAGAATTCCAAAGATTTTGAACTCTTTGAATAATTTCTTCTCATTTCTGTCCTAGTTAGCCATCCCCTATCTTGAGACTATGCCTTCTAATTTTAGATTCTCCAGATTTAGAAAACAAGTTCCCAGAACCTACTCACTCATCTAGTCTGCATCAATGAGATCACCTCCGATTCTTCTAAACTCCAGTCTACATCTACCAATCATCCTTAAACTCAGTTCATCAGAGAAACCCATCATCCCAGGAGTCAAGCTTTCCAAATCTGGATGATGTGACCTAACAGGGAAACCTGCGGGCAGTGATGTCACCATGCTGCCTTTATCCTTCTTGGTGGAGAGTTTATGGCTTTGGGAGGCACTGTCAGAGTAGCCTGGGTAAATAATCGCACTGCATTTTGTAGATAGTCTACACTGGAGTCACTGTTCACTGGTGGTAAAGGGACTACTTTGCCCTGGATGTTGTTGAGCTTCTAGAGAGCTGTTGGAGCTGCACTCATCTAGGCAAGTGCAGTTCATTATGCTCCTTGACGTGCCTTTTAGATAGTGGAAAGGGTTTGGGGTATCAAGAGGTGAGTCACCAACAACAAGATACCCAGCCTGTGACCTGCATTCATGGGCACAGCATTTACGTGACTGATCCAGTTGAGTGTCTGCTCAGTGTTTATGGTAGGGGACAGATTGTGATGCCATTGAATGTCAAGGATAGTGGTTAGACCCGCCACTTACCCGTCCATGCCTAAATGTTGTCTAGGTCTCAATGCATGAAGGCGTGGATCACTTTACTGGCTGAGAAATTGTGAATGATGTTGAATATGGTGCAATCATCAGTAAACATCCTCACTTCTGACCTTTATGATGGAAGGAAGGTCATTGATAAAGCAGTTTAAGATGGGCTTTGGACATTGTCCTGAGGAATGCCTGTAGTGAACCCAAGGCTGGGATACCTGACCTCCAACCACCCCAACCACCTTCCTTTGTGTGAGTCTGAGTCCCTTGGGTGCCCATTGACTTCAGTTTCACCAAAGTGCCTAGATGTCACACTTGGCCTTAATGTCATGGGTGGTCACTCTCACCTCATTTTTGGAATGTTTGGACAAAAGCTATAATGAGGTCTGGAGCAGAATTGTCTTGGCAAAATGAAAACTGGGCATTCAGGAGTAGATTATTAGTAAATAATCTATCAATGACCGTTTCCATCACTTTGCTGATGAATGGGAGTAGGCTAATTTGGGTGGAAACTAGCTAGATTGGTTTTGTCCTGCTTTTTGTGAACAAGACACAACTGGGCAATTTTCCACATTGTTGAGTCTATGCCATTTGTTCTAACTGTACTAGAACAGCTAGGTTAAAGACAGTTCTGGAGCACAAGCCTTCGTTACTACTGCCAGGATAGTATGGCCTTCGTTGTCTCTAGTGCTCTTAGCCATTTCTTGATATCATGTGGAATGAATCAAATTGGCTGGAGATTTGGTTTCTGTGAAGGTGAGGATCTCGTGAGGAAGCTGACACTGATTAGTTTTGGCTGAGCATGGTTGCATATGCTTCAGCCTTGTCTTTAGTACTGACCTTATTGAGGATGTGAATGTTCTTGGAGCCTCCTCTTCCCATGAGCTATTTCACTGACCATTACCCTTCACACCTAGAAGGGCAGGACGACAAAGGTTTGATCTAATCCATTCATTGAGAATACCTATTGTGAGAATACCTATTGCATGGTATTTTTGCTGCTTATCGCACAAGTATCTGGTTTTGTAGCTTCACTAGGCTGGAACCTCATCTTGGTGTTACTCCTGGGATACCCTTATGCGCTCCTTATTCTACCAGGATAAATCCTTTTGTTTGATGGAAATGGTCAAATAAAGGTTGTGTTGGGCCATCAGACTACAGATTGTGGCATGTTCATTTCTGCTGCTGCCCCATAGCACTACTTGGATGCCCAGTTCTGAATCTATTCCATAAGGCATGATTGTTGTGCCACACAACCCAATGGAGGGTATCCTCAGAGTGAAGACAGCACTTTGTCTCCAAGGACTGTCCACTGGTCATTTCCACTAAGAATGCCATAGGCAGGTGAGTCTGTTACAGATAGCTTGGCAAGGAAAGGATCAAGTTAGTTTATCCGCCTGTTATTTCACTTGCTACCTTCCATAGACCCAGTCTGGCAGCTCTGTCCTTTAGGGATTGGCCAGCTCACTGAGATGTGGACCCCCCAAGCCTCTCTTGGTAATAGACATGGTCATGATAATGCCAATTCTGTGCCCTTGCTACTTTCAGTAGGGTCCACAGTATTGATTCCTGGGGCACCTTTAGCATTGTCTGTCAACTGTGAATGGCCTATTATTCTTGTTCCCTATTCCTTCTGCTCTGTCCTTTCACCAATTGTCTTCCACTTTACTATGAAAATACAAACATACTCCATCCATTGGTTCCTCTCATCTCATGCTAGTAATAGGTCTCACATACCAGTAACAAAAGAAACACATCGAGTCATGTATAAGTGATAAAAACTATTTTATTAATAACTACTTATGATAATAAGAAAAATAAAAATAAAAATGTTAGAATGTTAGAAGTAAAAATGTTAGATCTTAAACATTAACCCCAAAAACTAAACTCGAAGTGTGTGTGTGGCAAATTCCCAAACTCCAAATCCAGGAATAGTTCTCAAAGTTCAGTTCAGCAAGCCGTAAGATGAAACGTGAGCAAAGGTATCTGCAAAACCACCGTTGACTGAAGAGGAAACGTAGAGAGAAAATAGAGAGTAGTTACGAAATCCAAATGTTCCACGATGGAACCCATACAATACCTCAGTCACTCATGATCTCCATTCCTTTGTTCCGAAGTGTCTGCCACCCCAAAAGGCATCCGAGACATGGCTGTCCACACAAATACCTGTTTCCTTCTACAGGTTAACGACAAAGTGGACTCCACTGGATTATTCCAAAAATCCATAAATGGATTGTAGTGACAGACACAGTTACTGTTTTTCATCCATCGATACAGAGACCAGCAGGCTGGCACTCTCTCTTCTGACTGACTCCGACTGACTGTTCCAAAAACGTCATCACGTCCTTATCTCCTGTTGACGTAAGCACCCCACACACACACACACACACACACACACACACACACACACACACACACACACACACACACACACACACACACCACTGTGCTATGTCTTAAAGGGACATTCACCAATAGTAACTTAATCTGTAACATAGGGCATATGCTATATGACTTCCATAACCTTGGAACTTTTCGAAGCACTTCACAATAAGCTACATCAAAACCTACAAACTCAGTTGTTGCTAAAATACCTCTATTCCTCCCACTTTAACAACAAATGCCAGTAACTTTAAGAGCAAGATCATCCATTTAAATGCTGTTGATCATTAAATCTGAAATATTTAAATAAAGGTAAAGTTTAAATAAAAAATGTATGAAGTTAATTAAAACATTAATATTCTGTGCTCTGAGGTGTAGGTACCCACAAGGAACTTATTGCTAGTGGTTCTCTTCTGACCTGCCAGCAAACTGGTAAATACATTTTGACCCCAACTCTGCACAGGCAGATTGTATGAAACAGACACTGAATTATCCAACCATTCTTCTTTCTGGTTGGTGAACAATTACCATTAATTTTTCCAAAAGAAAACAAAGATGTGTGTATTTTAAAAAAAACCTTCGCACTCTTCATGTTTTTAGGAAGCAAGAAGAAAGCGAGTGGAGCAACACAATAAAATGGTGGCAGAAAAGTTCAATGAAGCAGAAAAGCTGACTGAAGAACGAGAGACAACCCAAAAAAAGGATGAAAGGAGACAGGTTTCATCATTTTAGAAGGAAATTAACCAGGTTGAGTCTTTGTATTTTATGTGATACGTGGTAGCTTTGTAAATTTAGCTTGCATTCAGCAATGTAATCCAAAGATCAAAATATACAGGTGACCTTAAGAACCCATTAATATTTTTACATTATACAGCATCCACATTTTTTCATGCACCAGTGTGCAGAGTAATGGCACCAGGAATGTTAATTTTTTTTAAAATTTGTTACTTTTTTTCCTGTTCAATTCTTTTCCCCTTTTTAGCTCCCAAGATAATATGTACTATTGTTGCTGTCCTTGGCTAGCCCTAATTGGAGGCAGTTCCAATGCAACAGGATTCTGGGGAGTGTGGAGGAGCAGAGGGATCTGCGTGTTCATATCCACAGATCCCTGAAAGTTGCCTCACAGCTGGATAGGGTAGTTAAGAAAGCTTATGGGATGTTAGCATACATAAGTTGTGGGATCGAGTTTAAGAGCCGCGAGGTAATGATGCAGCTCTACAAAACTCTGGTTGACCACACTTAGAGTACTGTGTCCAATTCTGGTCGCCTCATTATAGGAAGGATGTGGAAACGTTGGAAAGGGTGCAGAGGAGATTTACCAGGATGCTGCCTGGATTGGAGAATATGCATTATGAAAAGAGACTAAGGGAGCTAGGGCTTTACTCTTTGGAGAGAAGGAGGATGATGGGAGACATGATAGAGGTGTACAAAATATTAAGAGGAATAGATAGAGTGGACAGCCAGCACCTCTTTCCCAGGGCACCAATGCTCAATACAAGAGGGCATGGCTTTAAAGTAATGTGTGGGAAGTTCAAGGGAGATATCAGAGGAAGGTTTTTTACCCAGAGAATGGTTGGTGCATGGAATGTGCTGCCTGGGGAGGTGGTGGAGGCAGGTACGTTGGTCAAATTCAAGAGATTACTAGATAAGCATATGGAGGAATTTAAAATAGAGGCATATGTGGGAGGAAGAGGTTAGATAGTCTTAGGTGAAGTGTAAAGGTCGGCACAACATTGTGGGCTGAAGGGCCTATATTGTTCTGTACTGTTCTATGATTCAATGAATGCTTTTGGTATGAAACAATAAAAAAAGAAGCTCCAGGATCAAGTGGGATTACTCCTGCAAGGCTTTTAAATTTACCCCATTCCTTTGGAGGCATAAAAAAGCTGAATGTGGGTATTTTTTTAAATAAGAGATGCACTTATTTGAATGAGGGTCCCCAATCAAATGAACCATGTAGCAGTGTTTAATAGCAAATATTTTAATTACAATCAATTAATCATCATTGAATTCTAGAACAGTGCAAGATGACAGAAGGTTTGCCAGTACTGTATTCTAAAAAGAGGATATACCCTGAAACTGCATAGACTAAAATTGATGCTGAGAAACTTATTGTAAGTCATTTAAAAGCATGGGTTAATCAAAGAAAGACAAAGTAAAATAGTGTTTGATTTAATTTTTTTTGAGGTAAAAGCAGGCTGATCAAGGTTAAGTAGTTGGATGCATATGTGGACATTTGGAAGGCCTTTGACAAAGTGCCACATGAGATCCTAATTAAGAAGATTGAAACCAATGGAATTATAGAAAATTGGTGATACGGATGTGAAGTTGGCTTATTAAAGGGAAGCAGAGGATGATGGCAGATAGAGGGCTTTTTCAGATTCTGAGGTGATTTGCAGTGATGTACTCCAATGGCTAGTTCTGAAGCAATTACTTCTTCCAGTGTTTATAATCCTATAGCAGCATAACAAAGGTTACAGATAATATAAACCTTAACAATGCAGTGAGCAGTGAACTCATCAGCTGTACATAGATTTCAGGATGACTTCATGGGAAGTACAGCCAATTGAGTTCACCTAAGGGGGGAATAAAGTGAAGTTATAGAGCTCATGGTTTAATATGGAAAAGACAGTGAACTATAATTTCAAAAGTTATAATTCAGCAAGAATTTTGTGTAATGTATACAAAACTAGCAGGTTAATGAGGGTGCAAAAGTTACTAGAATTATTAAAAGAGCTAATGTTTATATAGATTGAATCAGCTGTATTAAATGCTATTTGCAAACTTGAATGGAATCTTGATGTTAATTATTTCAAACTCATGGCTGCAATATTGATATAATTAAAATATGTCGGCTGGAATTTAAAAACAAAAACATTACTTTCTGATCAAGCTGATTCCCATCTTCTTAAATGCATCCAGTAAATTGTCTACACAATGAAAATGCAGTAGTCCTATATTTATGAAAATAAGTAGCTTACCAATTCAACAATTTATCATTTTCTTGTGTCCCACAGCAAAATGACCACGAAAGGACATAGCAGTATCAATTTCTCAATGCTGTGACCTAGAGATACTAGTGTTTCCAGTACCTTCCTTTTCCTGAATCTTTTGATCACTCTCATCAAACCAACCTTGGTGTCTGGAGGAGAAGCCAAAAAAAATCTCTTCATAGGTGCTAATTATGGTAGACTTCAAGATGGACCAAGCATGGCCAATACACAGCAGCTCCTGTTGGTTAGGAATCAATGAGTTGTCAGAGGCAATGACTGAGTTGAGCTGTCTTTGTGCTTCAACAGCTTGTGTTCCTTTAGCAGCATGTCTTCTCAGGGCCAGGTTGATAGACATGAGAAACCAGATTACACAGTGGTCAGTTCAGCAGTTGTTAGCATCTGTCATGGTGCAAGCGAAATAGATATTCTTGTGATCCCTTGCTTGGAGGATGATGTAATCTAGCATGTATCAATGGTTGGATCAAAGCTACTAGGCCTTGTACAGGTCTGTCAAAACAGGGTGTTGGTTATGACAACGCTATGTTTGAACCATTTCCTCAGCATGAGGAGTCAGTTGGAAAACTTTTCTCACTCTTTCCATGCTAGTTAAACGGTAAGGTTCATGCCCTTTTGGACCCTGAAGTGCCCGAGTATGAGCATGCAGGTGATACTTGTGTTTGTGAACATTTGGAGATGGAGCTCCAAGTCATTGTCGACTCCTTCACCAAAGCATAGGGGAGGTTGGGCCTTACGTTAAACATCTACCAGAGAGGTATTCTACTACCCCGACTCCATCACATAGTGCCACAGCCCCCTCCCTCACCTCCCTTGACAATCAACAATACCTTCAAAAATTGTGAGCCATAATGAAATTCACTGTTAGCCAACCAACTCCCCCCCCCGCCCCACCCACCACTGAGAAAAAGAATGCTGAAAGGTCAAAATCCAGGCAAACCAGACCAAATGAGCAGCATTAATTCCTGCTCTCTGTGTTTCAGAGACGTGAACAATCTTGGGTAAGCAACTCAAAGCATCGAAGTATCATCAACGTTATCTCCATAAAGTCCTCAATCAATTGGCAGGGTAGGCACTCCAATGTCAGCATCGTGTCCCAAACCAACAACCCCAGCATCAATGCTCAACCAGCTCCAATAGGCAGGCCTAGATGTCACACTGACAATACTCTCTACTCTGAGCTCCACCACAGCAAAAATTTTCCATGAGCACAGAGAAAATACTTCACTTTATATCTCCTTCTTTAAATGTTCTGGCTACTTGAAGGGAATCCCTGGATCATGACCATTCAAAATGGAGAAGAGGCATCTAGGAAGGCAAAAAGCACCCAGAGTTTGTCTGGTGCACACAGAGGCTAAGAGCAAAGAGTGGAAGGAGTGCACAACATCAAGAAATTCACTCACCTACCATATCAAAGATCATCTACCTCACCTGTAGCAGCTGCAGCAGATCCCACCTCAATTTCCTCTGTCACTTTAAAACTGGAGCAGAAGCAAGTTATCCTCAATACCAGAGAATGGCTTAAGCAACAGCTTTGACATAGATAAATGCAGGAATTAAAGATGGTCAGTCAAGGGAAATGAATTGGGTATAAAAAATCAAAATAACTACAGATGCAGAAAATCTGAAATAAAAACAGAAAATGCTGTAAACACTCAGCAGCTCAAGTAGCATCAGTGCAAAGAGAAAAAGAGTGAAAGAAATGGTTTTCTCTTTCTACATATGCTGTCTGATCTGTTGAGCATTTCCAGTATTTTCTGTTGTTGTAAACTGAACTGGGAGACCAAAAAACAGCAGTTCTAGTTTCAATATCATCATGGCTCAACTAGTACCACTCTTCATCAAAGTTAGGAGATTCTGAGTTTAAGTCCTACTTTGAAGTATTCAGCATTAAAAAAAACTAGACTGATACTCTAGTGTAAAACCAATTACTGCATTGTCAGAGGTGCCTTCCTTCAGACCTTTCAGACAGACCCCATTTTGAAGAAGGACAAAGGAGTTACTGCTGCTTTCCTCATCTCAAAGCAATCATTTCCAAGATGATTATCTGCTCAATATCACTATATTGTTTGGGGGAACTACCACATTTCCTACATTATAACTGTGACTACTATTCAACTTTATTGCCAATGAAATACTTTTAAGATTTTCTGAAATAGACATGAAAGGCACAATGTAAATGCAAGTTTCTCATTTTTCCTCTCCAGTCCTGGGATAGGTCTCATTTAATTTTAAGGAGTTACTGCACGGGAGGCCACCATTTGGCTTTTCTTGTTTCATGCAGCAAAGTCATTAAGATTAATCCCATTTTCCATTTCTTAGCCTGTAGTGTTGTTGGGTTAGTGTGTCTGTACTCATCCAAATACTTCTTAAAATGAGTGCTTCTGCCTCAACCATTCTGTCAAATGGTGAGTTCCAGAGCCCCATTCTTTAGTGAAGGAACACTTCAAGTTCCTTCTATCGTGTCAATCTATGTGGGTTTTATTTTCTACCCTGTCATTCATTTCTATCTTGATATTCTATGTTTTAATATTGCGATTGGATCTTCCCTCAGCTTCATTGATCTTTGAAAATACCCCCAGCCATCAGGTTATAAACCTTCAGCAGAGTCCTTTTACTATGTCTTTAAATATCTGAGTGCCACACTATGGCACTGGTCCTCTATACTCTTCAATCTCTTCTTGTTTAAGTGGCTTAAAAGTCACCCTCTTTGATCAACCTTTTGATTACCATTCCTAATCTGAGACTGTGACCTCTTGTGTCTTTGTGGGCCACCTGGGAACACTTTTCTCCATTAAAGATGAAATGTTATGGCCTTACATTGTTGCTGCCAATAATCTTATGTTTGGATTGTAGCCTGGTCATTTTACAAATGTTTAAATTAACTTTTCAAAATAATGCATTATATTTTAAATCCCAACCTACAAGGACTAACATTGAAATTCTTTTAATGAGTTAAATGTCTAATGCAGCAATATTAAAATGGATTCCTTAAATGAAATGTAGAGGCAGTGCTGTTTCCTTAGAAGAGGAAGGAAGATCATTCAGGGATCATTTATTATGAAATTTTCCAAAATGTAATGCTACTAGATTTCATTGTTTATTATATTATACTGATACTAGATTTGTCATCCATTTTAATAAAGCACATTAGAAATTGACCCATTTATTAATGCATACACCAGATTTGTACTCATGTGAAATACAAACTGTCATGTATAAAGAATAATGCAAAAAGAGTGTATGATTCAGTTATGTTTGGTTTTAAAATTGTATTCTATTCAAATGCATTAAGCAGCATGGCACTTCAGAAATAGTTACTTCATTATTTTCAATTGCTCCATAAGAAACAGCATTTTAATAAAACATGAATGAGAACCATTGCGCTGTGCACAAAATACAAAATTCCCCTGAAAAAAAACAGGGCTATTGGCTATTACTTTTGCAATCCTGTACTCCTTACAGTTCATAGATTAAAAATGAGATCTATGGTCTGGTCTGGTCCCAAGTGTATAACACGTGTCTGTTCTCTGTGAGACGATCTTGATTTTGCTGTCACTGCATAAGAACCCGGGGCCACTTGAATATGAACCTTGTCAGTACATTTACTCTGTTATCAAAATAAAAAGACATCTGTTATTAACAGATCAGGTTAAATTGGTTTGTATTAAAACAAAATATACCTTTTGCTAAAGATACTTCAAATACTTATTTTGCCAGGTCAACTGCTATACCAGGATCACCTGCCAGCTTGCACACAAACCTACTGTTCCTGCAGGTTTCAGCTCTCTGATGGCCCCAGTGGGAACCTCAAACAGGTGTTAGGTTCCTTCCCTGCATCTTCAAAAGTTTGTTTGAATTTTGAAGACACGGCAAGCAGTGATTTAGTGCCTCTTAATGATTTTACAGTTCCTGGCCACAATATTAGAGGTTGACCAGAATCAGGTTTATTATCACTGACTTGTATGTCATGAAATTTGTTGTTTTTGCAGCAGCAGTGCAGTGCAAAGACATAAATTACTATAAAATAATAAACCAATACCAGAATGACAAAATAAATAAATAGTGCAAACAAAAAGGAATAATGAAATAGTGTTTATGGATGGTTCAGAAATCTGATGGCTGAGGGTTTACCACCTGAGACACTAAAGCTGTGCAGCTGAGATTTCGGGTACTTGGCTAAATCTAGACCTGGGGATTTAAGTGTACTCTAAGATTTAGTTCCTGTTAAACAACAAAGGCAATTGCATTAGAAATAAAAATAGTTTCTATTTGTTCAACAACTCGTCCAAAAAACAGGAGAACACAAATAAAACAACAGAGTTCAGAGCAAGGTGACTCAGAAAGCGCAGGGCAAAAGTAACATTTTCAGCAGAATATTTGCCAGGATCTCAAATCTGATTTGTAATTTGTCTTCCTCTTTACTATATTGTCTGAGCTGTATATTTTCAATAATTTATATTTTGATTTCAAATTTCCAGCAATTGCATCTGTTGTTTTAAATTTTTCCTCTATTAACTGAGCCAAAGACTGGTGTGGGTTCACTTTGAAGCTGCATTGTGATTGTTCCACAAGCCATTGCTGTTCCTGCCCATTCCAGATCTAAACTCAGGTAACACACTTACAGGAGCTTTATAGCTGGATGAACACTTGTGGTATTTCAGATCGGTGTGATAGCGTTGGATATGATTTCCTCTATTTCATCTCTTCACGCATCGGTACATTCTCATAGTAGTGCTGCAAGTTAAATGTTACAGAATTGTTACATTTAAACTTCACTTGCATTAATTTCCCCCAGAAATAGATAAATTAGTCATTAAATCATTTGATTAATACTTACAGCACTGACCGAGTCAAGGCAGTAGTAATTTGAAGAATCTTCCAATGGTAATTGACAATAAATCTATTTAGAGCATCTGTCTAAAATGCACTGCCTCTACATGAAGAGTGCTATTTGCAATTTAACTTCTCAATGGCACTCCAGCTATTTTCATGTTTGAAACATGCCCAAATTATCCTAACTTATAAATGATGCTTTTTAGTCCAAGCCTTGTTATTATCACATCATTCTTGTTTCTTTTGGTTTCCTAAAACATCCCAGTGTTCCTCAATCGATGTTTCTCTGATGTTCGTATAATTTAACTCTTCAACTTCTTTGCAGGTTCCAGGCTAGATCCTTATTTCTTTCCAAAAGACAGGGATAGCCATCACTTCAAAATCTCTCATTTTAGTTTAACCTATTTTTTATCTTCTCTCCAGTAGCTGATTGTCCTCTCACAGACATGAAACCCACCAATGCTTGCACAAGTTCAATTCCATTTTTTCCAAGCAATAACAAACATATACTAATGCTTCACAAATCATATGGCTCTTTGCAATTCATATGTACTGATTAACATTTTAATGCTATACAACTAATTTTGAGTTTGTTAACTAAATTGATAACTAATTGTAAACTTCAAGCTATACCATCTGCATCCCAAACCTTAATATTCTACAGATTGTAAGTGTCTGGAAGTGCAGTGAAGAAAACAAAGATCATTATAGCTTACCCTACACTGCCTTGTGGTGTAAGCCATGTAATGCAGAAGAGAAGTAAAGGCTTCATTGACGTCAGGACCCTCTGTTCCACCCTGACAAAAGAGACATAATCAGAATCATAGTGGGTTCTATTTACAATCTACAGAGATGCTGACACATTTTCCAAGGACTATCAGCCTTTTTCTTCTCTGCAATGTGTCACTTCATACTTAGCTTTTTGCAATTAATTGCAATTAAGATGGCAATTACAAACCTGTTCTACATTTATATTTGTGTTTTGCATTTGGTTTGCATTATTCCTCTAGAATTCTCATATTCTCTATGTCATTGTCTTCTGCATATTTTCAAGCTTTCCCTTCTGATTCCTAAGTCTAAATTGTTTATGCAAATAGTGAGCAATAGTGGGGTCCCAGTAGCAATCTGTTTGGAACATCATTTCTCAATATGAGAAACTAACTTTAGGGGTACTATTTTACAGCCAGCTTCCTATTTGTTCTAAATGGTTTAAGATCACATAGTAAAATACTCATTCTATAATAAGCAGAATGTTTAAATAAATTTAAATGCAAGATGGCTGGGACATAGGACATGATAGGTTTTGAGGGCGAGCTGGTGTCTGAAGCAGAGACCGTGCTTATTTGAAGACTAGATTAATGGTTGTAGCACAATAAAAGGGTAAGGAAACAGAGCATACACACAGATTAGGAACAGTGCCCACATGAAGGACATACAGTATATCAACAATAATTTGGGGTGACTGACTCATTTCCTAGTTATCATTTCTTATAAACTATTATAGAAGTTATTTTCAATAGCTTTAAACATTTTATTCTACAATTGCAGAATACTTGGAATATGATGGGAAAGTAAAACACATTACATGGCTGAGTACTAGTCTGTGTGTGCCTGAAGTATTTTTCATTGATTACTTTTGTCCAAAAAATGACTATATGTCATTCATATGATAGATTTGTCTTTAAACACCAATCAAAAGCATTTTTCAAGGAAACAAAATAATTTTCCACCACTTATTTCTACTGAAAGTGCTGCTATTCCACACACTCCATCTCAACCTTCACCTATATCACTACGTACTGTGTGATGCTATTTCACAAATTCCATCTCATGATGTTGAAGATGCTCCTACCCTTACCTGATGCTGTTGAATTCAGAGTTGAAACACATTTTATTCCCATCCTTTTATCTCAACTCCTGCTGAAATGACATCACATATTTTCTCCTCTATTATAATTTCAGTTTCCCTGCCTAATGACATTTTTAAATTATATGCCAAGAGCTCATCACTTGCTGCCAAATAATTGCACTTTTACCTTATCTTTCTGAATGGATGATTCCACTCTTCCCCTTGATCTATCAATTGACCACTGAACTCCTCTCTGAGCACGTTGGAAAACTTCATGCCCAAGCTGTGACGATTCGCCTCAAAGGCACGTTGGAGGTTGGCAGGTGTCATCTTCCATGGTCATGCAATCCTGAGGGAAGTAGGAATTGCTTAAACTTGATTCTGCCAAACAAAAAGCCATTAACAACTACTTCACAATGCCCTTTGTCAAATCATTCTCCACAATCCCTTATAAATCCCAAGATATACTAAATCTCTTATAAATTCTTGTAGAATTGTGGAGCAATTCCAGTCCTTAGACAATTCTATGTAGCAGAGATAATAACAGAAGTGTAGAACCATTGGACCACTCATGCATAATCCTCCATGCAATAAAATCATGGCTAATCTAATAACCTCATGCCACATATTTCTGCATTGATCCCATATCCCCAACATCCAAAACCTGTCTGTCTTCAATGTACCACACACTAATTAAGTGTGTAGGGATTCCAAAGATTCATTACACCTTAGATAAAGGCATCTCCAACCCCTTATTTGAGATGGGAGACCTTATCCTAGATACCCCAGCCAGGGAAATATCAAATCCCTCATCTACCCAGTCAATCTGTGAAAAACATTTTGTATAGTTTCAATGAGATCACCTCCCATTCTTCACAAACACAAGACTGTAGGCTCAATCTTCTTAAATTCTCATATGAACATAGAACAGTTACAGCACAGTACAGGCCCTTCAGCCCGCAATGTTGTGCCAACATTTTATCCTGCTCTAAGATTGATCTAACCCTTCCCTCCCACATAGCCCCCTATTTTTCAATCATTCATGTGCCTATCTAAGAGTCTCTTAAATGTCCCTAATGTATCTGCCTCCACCACCTCTGCCAGCAGTACGTTACGCATTCACCACACTCTGTGTAAGAAACTTACCTCTGACATCCCCACCATATCTTCCTCCGATCACCTTAAATTGTGCCCCAACACATTAGCTGTTTTCGCCCTGGGAAAAAGTCTCTAAACTGTCCACTCGATCTACGCCTCTTATCATCTTGTAAACCTCTATCAGTTGCTTCTCATCCTCCTTTGCTCCAAAGAGAAAAGCCCTAGCTCGCTCAACGTATCCTCATAAGACATGCTCTCCAATCCAGGCAGCATCCTGCTAAATCTCCTCTGCTCCCTCTCTAAAGCTTCCACATCCTTCCTACAATGAGGTGACCAGAACTGAACACAATACTCCAAGTGTAGTCTAACCAGAGTTTTATAGAGCTGCAACATTACCCTCGCAGCTCTTGAACTCAATACCCTGACTAATGGAGGTCAACACACCATACGATTCCATATGACATGGAATCAATCTGTTGAAACTCCACAACTTCCTCTACCACAAGAATATCTGCCCTAAGATAGGGAGACTATATTCTAAATTAGTTTCACCACGGTCCTATATAATTGAAGTTGAATGCCTCTACTCCAACTCAAATCCTCTTCCCATAAAGGCCAACGTACTATTCAACCTTTCCTAATTGCTTGCTGTACCTGGATGTTAACTTTCAGTAATTCATGTCAAAGACACCAAGGTTCCCTCTGAACACTAACACCTTTCAATCTCTCATCAATCAAAAAATACTCCACCTGACAGAACACTTTGTGAGAAGTATATGGGACGTAAAGTATGCAGATTGTACCTCCCTGTTTTTATCCAGTGTGGGCAAGACATGTAGATCAGAATAACACGGAAAGAATGTTTGGTCTCTCTATGTGTGTCACAGATGGATCATTATCCAGAAGTCACTCGCGGAATAACATGCATGAATTGAAGCACTCAGCACCCTGTGGACTATTTACTTGAAGTTCCCGCTCTTAGCTCATTAGATTCAGCTAATAACAGAGACAAGTACTGCCTATTGAGTTTTTCCATGCAGTCTTGTTTTTCTGCGCAAGACAGGACCTCATTCATCATTTTCATGTATGCAAAATAATCAGACAGAGGAGGAGGAATTTCTTCTGTCACCACTGGAGTTGCGAATCTCTGGAAAACTGCAGAGGCGGAGCCACTGACTATATTCAAGGCAGAGATTGACAAACAGTTAAACTACAAGTGAGACAAAGGGTATGGAGAAAGGGAAAGTCGTGTTGGGGTTGGGATTGGTTCATCCCTGATCTTATTAAATGCTGGAAAAGGCTCGAGGAGCCAACTTCTTGCCTGTTTCTTATCTCTCAGGATTCTATTATGCAAAATATTTTCACAAAACATCTGTTTTCCGCGATGGTTTTGCATTTCCTGTACACCATAAGCTTCTGCTTCATAAACCGTTAGGACAAAATGTGACCGGGTCATTCCCCTAACTTTATGTGTAATTTTCCTCGGTTAGTAGGGATGCTTCCACAGAAACATTCACCCAAGTTAGTCTCTGCAGTTCTATTGATTCACCTTCTCTCCTCATCCGCTTAAGAAGAAATAGAATTCAACCTGTTTAAATTTCCTTTAACCCTGTTATCGGAATCCAGAACCGGAGTAGGTTTTCTTCACGAAACTGTTCCAAAATTGTCCCGAGTGTTCGACACTTTTGAAACAGCTGCAAAAAGGTTTCCTGGAACCAGGACGTGAATAACTCTGGAAATAGATCGGTAGGAAATGCAGTTTGGTACAGAGCCCGAAATGAAATGAGTTCAGAACATTTTGGTAAAAAAAAATTGTAGATGGGCAGTCTTAAATGCAAAAAAAGCATATTTTAAAATAAAGCTGCAAGGATTACAACATTTATTTGACCAAGCATGCAGTCACGCTGACTGCTATGGGGATACACAGTTATAACGAAACCATCCTCATCCTGACAGTCTGCAGCCTGTTATCTGACTGGTTGAACAGTCTAACCGCAGCCATCCACTTAAAACAAACATTTATTTTTAACTAAGAAAATAAATCACATTGACAACTGTTAGCATTTCGCCTCGCGGGGATAGGAGACAGTAACTGTCTGGCTGACGACAATTTCATTCTCGTTCCTATTCACCGTGCTGTTTATAATATTTTAAGATACGCCTGCGCCTCTTCATCTTAAACGTTTCAACATCCAGTTGCTCCCCCAGGAGACACCGAGAGCCCGAGGCGGGGCAGCGCCACACACCTTCTCCAGCCGCTGCAACAATGTAAACGTTCCCTCCCTCTGCTACACTCTGTCCCATTCACAAGTATCCATCGATCCCAGGAAGCGCGCCAAAGCACCCACCCTCACCACGGCCTGGCTCCGGAGCTGGACGCCGTCAGGCGGAGACCCGCCCCTTCCTCCTCACGTCAATCAAAAATACATTTCCCGAAGTGCAATCGAGTGAACTAAGCGCAGACTCGGAGCGATGCAGCTGCAGTCATGAGCGCATGCCCGGCAATTACCACCTTGGCAGAACAAGTGTTTGTCCTGAAGTCTCCAGGTATTAAAGACTAATTTCTCAAATACTACAGCAAATAAAATCACAGGTGATTTAAGAAAATATTATATTCTTACTAATTTCCTTGAGCACTTTTGTTTACTAGGCTTGTTTGATAAGTAGACGATGAATGGTAGGAGAGGGGGCAGGTAGGAGTCATGCGAAAAACATTCATCCAGTGTTGTGTGAACTGAGGTGTATTACTGGACTATGAAAAAGTCATAGAGTTTTATAGCAAGGAAACAGGCCCTTCGGCCCAACTTGTCCATGCCGACCAAGATATCTATCCAAGCTAGTCCCATTTACCTGTGTTGGGCCCATATCCCTCAAAATTTTACCAATCCATGCACTTGTCTAAATGTCTTTTAAATATTGCAATTGTACGCGCCCTTGACAGCTTCCTCTGGCACCTCGTAGCATACACCCACAACCCTGTGTGGAAAAAGTTGCCTCTCAGGTCCTTTTTAAATTTTTCCTCTCCCACCTTAAATCTATGCCCTCTAGCTTTAGACTCCCCTGCCCTGGAAAAAAAGACTGTGACCACGCACCTTATCTACTCCCTCATGATTTTACATACCTCTATAAACCCCTATATACCCCTCAACTTCCTATGTTACAGGGAAAAAAGTCCCAGCCTACTGAAACTCTCCTTATAGCTCCAGCCCTCCAGTCCTGGTGACATCCTCATGAATCTTTTCTGCACCCTTTCCAGTTTAATGACATCCTTCCTATAGCTGGGCGACCAGAACTGCACACTGTCCTCCAGGTGTGGTCTCAGCAATGACTTGTATAGTTGTAACATGACATTCCAACTCCTGTACTCAGTGCCCTGGCTGAAGAAGGCAAAGTGCATAAAACATCTTCTTCACCACCCTGTCTACCGGTGTTGTCACTTTCAGGGAACTATGGACCTGTACCCCTAGATCTCTCCGTTGTACAGCACTCATCTAGGATACTATCATTTACTGTGCAAGTCCCTGCCCTGGTTTAAACTGACCAAAATGCAACACCCTCGCACTTTCTGACAAATTCCATCTGCCATTCTTGGCCCACTTCCCCAGTTCATTTAGATCCTGTTGTAATCTTAGCCAACTTTCTTCAGTGTCCACTACACCTCCATTTTTGGTGTCATCCGCAAACTTACTAACCATGTTGACAACATCGTCATCCGAATCGTTAATGTAAATAACAAACAACAGTAGACCCAACATCGATCCCTTTGGCACACCGCTGGTCACAAGGGTCCAATCTGAATGACAACCCTCCACTACCACCCTCTGTCTCCTTCCACTAAGCCAATTTTGGATTCTATTGGCTAGCTCACCCATGTCATCTAACCTTACAGACTCAGCCTACCATGCGGGACCTTGTCAAAGGCCCTTGCTATCACCCTGCCCTCATCAATAATCTTCGTCACCTCTTCAAATTTCCCATGTACTTGCCTCCCTCAGGAATCCCCTCTAGTAACTTTTGCTCCACTGATGTCAGGCTCGCCAGCCTGTAGGTCCCTGGCTTGATCTTATAGCCTTTCTGAAATAACGGCACAGCATTAGCCGCTCTCCAGTCTCCTGATACCTCACCTGTGTCTAAAGATGATGCAAAAATCTCGGCAAGGCCCCTGCAATTCTTCCCTAACTTCCCACAATGTCCTAGGATACACTTGATCAGGCCCAAGGATTTATCCACCTTAATATAGTCTTAACACCACTAGCACTCTCTTTTGTAATGTAGATATGTTCCAATACATCACTATTTATTTCCCTTGGCCTCTATGGCCTTCTCCACAGTGAGTACAGATGAGAATATTCATTTAACTCCTCACCTATCTCCTGTGCCTCCACACATAAATGACCATATTGATCCTTAAGGGAACCTATTCTCTCCCTAGTTACTCTTTGCTCTTAATATACCTGTGGAATCTCTTAGGATTCTCCTTTACCTTATCCACCAAGCTATCTCATGTCCTGTTTTTTGCTCTTCTGATTCCTCCCTTAAGTGTACGCCTACATCACTGATTCTCCCCAAAGGATTCGCTTGATCCCAGCAACCTGTTACCTGACATATGCCTCCTTTTTCCTGACCAGAACCTCAATATCCTTGTCATCCAGGTTCACTAATCTTGCCAGCCTCACACCTTCACTCTACCTGCTGTCCATGAACTGTCCTATCTCATTTTTAAAGCCTCCCACTCGCCAGATGTCCTTACCTGCAAACAGCCTCTCCCAATCAACCTATGCAAAGCAATACAATGGGACTAATTCCACCAAAGGATCACATCTAAAATGTGAATCTCCTTAAGATTTGGGTAATGTGCTAAAGCTGTAGATATTTTCAAATACTTTTGATTTCATTGAGTGAGTGGCTACATTAATTAACATGTACACATACTTTATAAAAAAAAACATTGCTCTTGGGCTTATCACATTGCCAAAAAGTCTCAATGTCAAACTATTTTTGAAGTTAAAATTTGTGTTTTGTATGTAAATCTTGCTGCCATTTTGCGCTAGTAATGTGACACACAAAGAAGGAACAGGTAAGCAATTTAATTTTTATGGGACCAAGTGATTGTAGTTTTTCAGTAGTGTTTTGCACACAGTTATTGAGGAAAGTAGAGATGAAAATGATACGTCTAGGTGTTGGGATTCATGCACATTCATGTAGAAACATAGAGAAAAGTCTTGCCCTTTAATATTAAACCTTTCATTTTATGTAAAGTAGTGACTTTGTACTGTGTGACACTGGGAATGCCTCAAGGTCAATGCCAGTAGCTCTTTAAAAGGAGACTGACAATTCTTAAAGATATCTAGCTTTGAAGTTAGGGAATAAGATTCAGAATGGTGTGAGTAATGAAACCACTTTGAAAGTCCACCTTAAGGATTTTCGGAAATATCATAGAAGGGTACAGCACAGAAATGGGCCCTTTTGGCACATCTTTTCTATGCCAACTACTCCACTGCATTAGGTCCTTATCCCTCTATTCCTTTCCTATCTAAGTACCTGTCCAAATGCCTTTGAAATGTTGCAATAGTATCTGGCTTCACTGGCTCCTCTGACAGTTCATTTCCAGATATCCAACACCCTCTGTGTGGAAAAACTTGCCCCTCAGTTCTCCTGTAAATGCCCAATGCAGGTAAATGGGATTAGCATGATGGGCCTGGATAAAATGGGCTTCAGGGGCCTGTTTTCTGCGCTGTATGTTTCTATGGTTCTATGAAATTTCTCCCATCTCACTTTAAAACTCTGCCCTCTAATTCTATACCTTCCTGCCCTGGGAAAAAAGATTCTGATTATCTATCCTATCTATGCCCCTCATAATTTTATAAAACCTCTACAAGGTCACTCCTCAGCATTCTATTGTTCACAGTAAGAATAAACCCAGTTTATCTAATCTCTCCTTCTTAACTACAGCCCTCCATTCCAGGCAGCATCTGGTGAAGCTCCACTGCACTCTCTCTATTGCTCACCATACCTAGGTATATCTGCGAGTTCTGCCATGGGATAGATCTACCAAGAGTGAGGTAGAGTCAGGTGGGAATGGCCTCAACATTAATGCCTAATCTGTAATCCTCAACATTAATGCCTAATCCCATGTAGTCCCATTTGTTCCCATCAGTTCCAAACATACAATCAGAGCAGGATCTCCTCTTGTGCTCCAACTGCAAAATTGACATTCCTCTAAAATGACCATCATCACTTGAAAAAAGTATGAAAGAAAGCAATGGCTCAGGACTTTAGTCTTTCCACTGACTAATTTGACTGAATCCTGAAGGCCACAGCTGCCACACTGGACTAGCATCATGTGGTGAGGAACTCAGCCTGAAACCAGTCTACTACCTGACCTGGTCCTACCAATGGTAGACCTTGTCCTACCAGTGGTGATCTTAAGAGTGACTCCCAGACAATTCCATTGAATACAATGTTTTTTTTTTCTGCATTGAAAGTATAATCTGCTTTGTGTAATGTAGAAATACTGCTCTGATGACAGGGACAGATTACAAGCAGATTTTCAGCCCAATCTACTAACCATGAAGTACGAGAGACATCTGTATAATCCTGTATCACCAAAACTTGTTATTCCTATTGTCCAACACATCCTCATTTCACTATTGCACTTTAAAGTAGAGTGTATAAAATGGCTGGTCAGGAGCAGAATTATGCATATCTTCAATTGAAATGTTATGGAGCCAATTCCATGTTCATTTAAAAGTCAGAGCCAAGTGGTGCTTTGACAATAATGAGAGTAAAATTCTCTAGCCATATTGAATTTACTTGGGAATAATGATGGACAGCCAGGAAATTACTGGAAGCAGTTGTCCACAACTATGACAAAACTCTGAATGTCAACGTTAGAGACAATATTGAAGTGTTTCTAGCCAAAATAACTGAGTGTAGAATCCTTCTCAGACTCTTTCAAAATTCCCACCATTGATGTCAGGGCCCAGCAAGTTTAGTTTCATTCCATGCAGTTTAGGTTATAGAGTTAAACAGCATGGAAACAGGTCCTTCAGCCCAACTCATCCATGCCAACCAAGAGGCCCATCTAAGCTAGTCCCATTTGCCTCTAAACCTTTCTTATCCATAGACTTACCCCTGAACCTTTGCAACTATGTTGAAGTTCACATGCATACAATCTACTCACTAACAGTCCCACTGACCATTATCCTTGCTTTTTCTGAGCCAATTTTTAATCCAGTTGCTACTTTCCCTCAGGTCCCATGGACTTTTGCTTTACTGGTCAGTTTATAATGTGGAACTTTGTCAAAACACTTTGCTAAAATTCTCAAACTGTATCAAATGTATTGCCCTCATCAACCATTACCTGAGAATGTAATTCTTTGTAAGACATGGCATTATCTCAACATTTCTGTACATGCTAATTGTCTTTGATTAACTCGAGTCATTCTGAATAATTATTTATGCTGTCCCTCAGAACTTTTACCAATAAATTTGCTCACCACCTAGGCTGGGCTGACTGACCTGTAATTACACGGTTCATTCCTTACTATGTACCCTGATAATAATTGGATCAAAGAGCTGCATTCCAGAAGTGAGGTGAGAGAGACTGCCATTGGACTATTTTTAAAGGACTAATAATCAGAGAGATTTAAAGCAGTTCAATGGTCTTTGACAGTAATGAAGTGTCAAAAAGCCTTCAGGACATTTTGGAGTCTACTGTCTGCTCGCAGCCTGATCTTTCTCATGGGACAACTCTTGGGTATGGAGGGGCAGCTCAGTCTGCCCTCTGTGTCTGGATCAGGTCACCATGGGTAGACAGGCATCAGGGGTAGGGAGTTCCAGTAGAGAGCTGGATTGACACAATCCAGCCAGAAATGAATAGATGAAGAAAAATGCAAATATATGGATGCTTTTCAGGGATAACTACATATATAAACTGTATCCCAAATTACAACAAAAGTTGATCCAAACGTCAAATGCAACACTTAAACATTATTGATTGATGATACTTCTGGGCTTCTTCCCAAAATTCCTACCATTGATGTCAGTGCCCAGCCAATTTAATTCTTTCTATGTAGTTTAGGTTATGTACCCTGATATTGGATCAAAGAACTGCATTCCAGAAGTGAAGTGATTGTGACTGCCCTTGGCATGAAGGCAGCACGCAAGAGATCTTGTAAAATTCCAGTCAATGGGCTTCAAAGGGAACTATTCCAATGGCTGGAGTCACAGCTTACACATAGCTGTAGGTGTTGGAGGACAATAATCCCAACCCAGAAGATCACTACAGGAGTTCCTCATGGCAGTTCCAGAATCAACCATTTTCAGCTACTTCATGATTGACACCAAACTTGCCATCCATCAAGATGTTAATGATGTGTCCCAATGTTGCTTAAACTTGTGCAAGCCCTTCTTGACCCATATGTTTTATTTTCAACAGCATGGCTCAAATCTGATCAAACTTGGAAAATGGCTATGGTGTTCACGAGATGTCACAAATAACCATCTTGTGAGGTCCCTTGCTTTTATTCTCCTTGATGCTCAGGGGCAACTTCAAATTACTTGCAACAACCATGAAGAGTGTAGAAAGGCATGCTGGGAGCAGTACCTGGTGTACCTAAAAATGAGTCTCATCCTGGCAAAACTGTAATACGAGATTACGCGGGTAAACAATGAAAAAGCAATGTGCAGCAGAGTGATCAGATGACCAATGAATCAGAACAAAGCTCTGCAGCTGATGTCCAGTCATGAATGGTGGAGGATGTTTCAATAGGTCCCATGGGGAAGAGACTGCAAGAAAATTTCCTGACTCAACAATGGTGGAACCCAGTATGTTATGTGCCAAAGTCAAGGTTGAAGCATTTACACCACCTTTCACCAGAAATGCTGAGTGGATATTCAATCTCAAATTTTTCTCCTGAGAACTGCACCATCACTGTAGTCTTCAACTAGTTTGGTTTACTTGATGCAATGTCAAGAAATGAATGAGATCACTCACTGGATAAAACAACAGACAACATTCTGCCTGTAGTCTTATAGACACATGCTCCAGAGCTACTCGCACCTCTAGCCCGGCTGTTACAGTGCAGTTATAACACCGTTGTCTGTTCAACAATGTGGGAGAATGGAGCAGCAGTTAGTGCTGCTATCTCACAGATCCAATGATCCGAGTTTGTAATTGACCTCGGGTGCTGACTGAGTGGAGTTTGCACATTCCCCTTGTGACTGTTGGGGTTTCCCCCAGGTGCTTTAGTTTCCTGAAGATGTGTTGATGGTTACTTGGCTACTGTAAATTATCCTTTGTGTTGGTAGGTGTCAGGAGAATCAGGAGGAAGTCGATGGGCATTTGAAAGAGAATAGATTGCAGGGAAATAATATGGGAATAGTACTGACAGTATTACTCTGCTGGGAGCCAGCATATACTCTTCTGTGTCATATTAAGTAATGTGGAAAATTTGCCGAGGCCTATGCCCTATTTTAAAATAAGCAGGACAAATTTATCTGGTTAAGTATTGCCCAATCAACTCTACTGACAATCATCAGCATTGTGAAGGAAGGAGTTGTCAACAGTGCCAGGAGACTGCACTTACTCACCAATAACCTGCTCACGTATGCAACATTCATTATCTTTTCCAAGCACACTTGGCTCCATCTTAAGTAACACAAAATGCTGGAGGAATTCAGCAGGTCAGGGCAGCATCTAAGGAGGGAAATAAAACAGTTGATGTTTTGGGTCGAGAACCCTTCATCAGTCCTGCATCAATTCCTCCAGCATTTTGTGCGTGTTACTCCAGATTCCAGCATCTGCAGAATCTCTCTGATTCCATCTTAATCCCAGTTTTGGTCCAAATATGGACAAGCGCTGAACCCCACGAAAGAGGTCAGTGTTGATTGTTCTTGACAGCAAAGTAACACTTGACTGAGGTTTTTGCATCAAAGATCCCTAGTAAAACTGAACGTGATGGGAATCAATAGGAACTCTCCACTGATGGTGTGACATAATGCACAAAAAATTGTTGTGTTTGTGAAGGTCAATCAACCCAGTCCTCAGGCACCACTGCAATTCCTCAGGACAGTGTCCTTGGTGATCATGTATCTGCAAGTTGCCCTCAAGTCACACACCATCCTGACATGAAAATACAACACCGTTTCTTCATCGCCTTCCACAACTTGGAACTCTCTCAGCACTTGGAATTCGTTCAATAGAAAGTCTGTAGCTGTTACTCACAGGAGCATTTAGTGAAAGGCAGGAATTGCTGGCCTCATTAGCTACATCCACATCCGGTGAAACGAATAAAAAAGAATATAGAGCCCAAAGAATTGATAGCTCAATAGCCAATCCATAAAAACGAAGGACATATCACAGCAATAAACTGCAGCTCCTAACACATAAAGTGAATTATAGTTCTACTCCATCAGACATTCAAAAGACATTGGTCGGAAACTTGTAAGGCTCCAAATAATGATATGATTCAAGCAGAGGTGCAGTTGATTGGGAAAATGACGGGGACAAACTTGATTTAAGTCAGCTGACAATGAAAATATGTGGCAAACGAAAGACTTCCTGCCGCGACGGTGTTCGGGGAGGTAGTGGCTGAGACCAGACCACTGGGTGGCTCCCTCTCCACACACTCCAGGAACGTCGGATTTTGCAATATCTGCAGGTTCCAGGTGCAGTGCACCGCATTCCTGCAGTTTAAAGCAATGCAGTGAGGCAAATGACAACGAATTTAAATCACGGTGGCTTTTAAAACCATTGTATTTACGGTGTTCTAACCAGAAGGTACATTCACGTTGACAGGTCCAGGGCGCTATCGAGAAAGCACGGTTGCCCAATACAACAGTATAGACTTTAAAACAAATGCACTGCTGCAGAAAATTTCAAGTTTGCAACCAGCTGATGCGTTATCCAGCTGAAGGCTTTCTTTGGAAACCAGGAGAACTACATTAATGGTTGGATTACGTACAAATAAGACATTTTGTTCCTTCACGGATAATTTGATTGTATCAGTAATGTAGTCATTTACTTCGCGATAATGTGCCGGGGTCCCTGCTGCTTGGATGAGCAATGCTTAAATCGACCAGGATATTGACTTTTACCATTCAGAGTCTGGGACTGAGTGTTTGGAAATGTTTTACTTTTAAACTTCACTTTTAAACTTTACTCCAACGTTGACTCCTCACTAGCCTTCGGAGAGCGTGTTGCTCCGTGCGCTTTGTGTGTAATGAAATCATTCCACGGTGCATTTCTCCGCCCAACCTCCCATAAAAAAATACGAAGATTGTTGAAGACTCGAGGACTTTCCCCTTCTCACTGAGCGACAGGGATCGCTCTTGGTTAATTGTCTCTTCCGTACATTCGGATGAGAGTTCTGCACTCCCGGTCATTGTGCTTTAGGCTTTATCATGTTAGAAATGTCACATCAGTAACAGGAGCTCCGTCATTGTTTCCGGCACTTTTACCATTCTCTCCCGAGAAAGAACTCTGGAGCAGGATCGGGGCAGAAGGGCTGAATCCGCAGCAACTATCACAAAAGTTATCTTTTCAAGAATTGCAAGGTTTTTTTGTTAAAATGCACGGTAAGGAGTAATTCCTACATTTTTATCTCTATTAAAATTCACCACGTGCGAGCTGTTGCTTTGTTAAACTTTGTTAAAATATGGTAACTTTAAATGGAATGTTTTTGATGAGTTTGCTTCTGAAATGATTGGATATGTTGCCAGTGAGTGTAGTATTATCAAACTATCTCTCTCTTGTACGTACATGTTTTTATTGCATTTTAGAAAATATGGAAACCACTGTTTTCTCGTAAAATCCTTTTGATTGCGGTGTGCTTGCATAATCAACCCAATTTTTATTTTTATTTCCCTTTGAAAGCAAATACGATGCATTCACAGAATTAAGCAATGTTGAAGGTAGTGAACAAGAAATAGTGTCGGATTGTGTGTTCCCTGTGTGAGATTGTCTATGACTGAATGTGCGTTATATGTGAGTTTTGTCTGATTGTGCTCTGTGTAAATGTTTAACTGTGTTGTGTGTGTGTGCCCGTGCACTCCAGGAGAGGCGTTCACCTTGCTGTAAATGTGTGGCACGACACTGAATCGATTGGACGGTGTTGATTTTCAGACCCGTGAGAAGGCATAGGTAATTTCTCCGCTTCAACTGGGAGATTAGATGTAATCGATATAATCAGACCCCGATCTTCAGCGGGCGCTGCTATAGGTGAGTCCAGGCGGGGATGTTTTCTCAGTAAAGGCCAGTACCTTTAATCTAAGGATGAACTACTTGTAGAAATACTCATGTGTTAGTGGATTTCACAAAACTTACCCTGATAAATCGGTTATAGATTATCACTGGAATGATGCTATTACAGTTTATAATGATGATTAATATAATTAATTTCACAGTAATTGAGTGGTGTATGCTAGCCTTGATATTCCCAGAAATAAAAGTCATTTTTATTTCCATTCCCCTTGCAATACATAGAATTTAAGATGGGACAGGTCGATGGGAATAATTTTCTGGTTCAAAATGGCAACTGACACCTTGATCAGATCACTCATGAGTCACTTTTTTCTATACATAATGATCATGCTGTATTATAATATTCACTGATGCCATACAATACTGCCACTAAGCTACAACTGCTGCTGGTTTTATTTTTTGTATTAAACTTGATTTATAACAATATTTTAGAGGTATCATTTGACACTTCTTCCAATGTAGATGTGTTACTCCTTATGGAATCAAAGAAAGTTTATGATACATTAAGTGACCATTCTGTCCACTGTGTTTGTCTGGATCAAAAAAGAACCCTCCAGCCTAATACCACCTTCCAGTACTTGGTCTGTAAACCACAGTTCTCACCTTCAACTCCAAGTGCTATTTAAATGGATGAGGATTTCTGCCTCTGTCATCCAACCTTTCTGATAGTGAGTTCCAGACGCCTACTATGATCGGAGTGAAAATCATTTTCCTCATCTCCCCGCTAATGAAATTATTTTAAATCTATGCTCCCGGTTTTTGACCTCTCTGTCAAGGAAAATAGATCCTTCCTGTTTACTCTATCTAAGCCCCTCATAAATTTGTACATTGCATTTAAGCCTCCCCTCAGTATTTTGTATTCCAAAGAAAACAACTCTTCAGAGCTACAATTTTCCAGACCTGGCAACATCTTCATAAATTTCCTCTGCACCCTCTTGAGTGCAATCTCACTTTTCCTGCAATGTGGTTACCAGAACAGAATGCATTACTCAAGCTGTGGTCTAATTAGGATTGTATAGTTCCAGCATTAGCCTCCCTGCTGCTGTATTATGTGCCTTGACTAACAAAGAAATGTGCACTATCTTCACCTTTAACTATGCTATTGACCTGTCTTGCTACCTTAGACATCAAGGTTCTGTGCACCTAGACATCAAGGTCCCTCTATTCCTTCACCCACTTGGTCAATTTATCAATGGGTTCTTCAGTGAAATCCCCGACCAAGAGTCAATCCTAGTGCCAAGATATTTTTTTAATAAAGTCCGGGTTAATCCTCCACTTGACAATGCTATTATAAATGTCTTGCTTTTGGAGGTCATATAGAAAACCAGCTGTCGTCTTTATATTAATTTGTAGGCCCAAGTTTGAGCAGAATATCTCAGAATTTTAAGGATTTTACCACTGTTTTTAAATCTTGAGAATGTTTCTGTAGGGCACAATATAATTGATAAGGCTAAGTGGGCTTGGTGTTTGTAAGGGTTTTATGGAGATTGTTTTAGACCTTTACATGCTCTTTTACAATTACTGAGGGTAGAAGAGGGAAAGCCGAGCTTTCCCGATTTTTGAGAGGGGGTTAAACAAGGGGACCCACTTTCACTATGTGCTCCTATTTATTGCATATTCCTTTGCCTTGTTGCATGTCCCCTTGCGCATTACTTCACAATTCTCTAGATTAAATTCCATTTGACAATTTTCTGCTCAACTGCCTGACCCCCCTCCTAAAGTCATCTCTACTGTCAACTGCAAACTTCTTTATCATGTCTGCTACATTTAGGTTTAAATCATCAATGCATGGTAAAAGCAAAGAGCAGAGTTCTTCTTCCTTGGACTCTCACTAGTAACAGTCATCCAGTCACAAATACACCTCTAAGCTTTTGCTTCCTAATCTTTTCCGTGAAATTTGCCACTCTCCCTTGGATCCCATGGGTTTTTAATTGTATAATAAAATATTCATTTATATCTCACCTACATCCTCCACGATTAGATACAAGTTATATTTTTGGTCCTAAATAGACTGTGCTCTTATTCTCTTGTTTTTTTCCTGTACTTGTAAAGTATCTTTGGATTTTCTTTCAATTTACTTGATAATATTTCAATATTTTCTCATTCCCTTTCCTTGCTTTCCTACTTCTCCCTTTATTTTCATTATTGCACGTTACACTCTTTATGGTGTATTAACCTCTTAGTGTCTGAAATGTGCTTCCCTTTTTGTCTTCTCCTGCACTCGATGCACCTTGGCATTTCAAGGGTCTCTAGTTTTGGCAATCCCACCCTTTCTCTTTGTGGGAATTTGCTAATTCTGAATCCCTTGAATCTCTTTAAGTGCCTCCTATTGTTCTGAGATGGATTTACTTGCAAGTAGCTGGATCTAGAGCACTTTTTCTAAATCACATTAGTAAAACTTGCCTTACCCCAGTTTAAAATCATTACTCCTATTTTATCTTTGTCCTTTTCAATAACTATGCTAAACCTACCTGACTTATGATCAGTATTACAAAATGCTCTCTCAGTAATATTTCTTCCACCTGCCCAGTTTCATTCCCTAAAACAAAATCTAGAATTGCTCCACCTTTCTCCATTGTTGGGCTTGCCATATACAGGCTGATAAAGTTCTGAAGGCAGTTTAGGAATTCTGTCTCCCCTGTGCATTTCACATTAACTGTATTCCAGTTAGACTGTTGAAATCTCTCACTATTATGACCCCATTTCTTCTGCATTTGCCAGAGAGTTGCTAACAAACTTGCCCTTCTATCACAGTTTCCATCAAAACATTTCCAACAGTGTGATTTCTGCTTTTAGTTCAATCCATGTAAACCTTATTTGATGAATCTTATAACTTATCATCATTTCTTGAAACTGTGATAGTTTCTTCAACTAGTATTACCACTACCCATTTTTTTTATCCATCCCACTATCTCATCTGAAAACCCTGTGACTAGGAAGGTCAGGCTGCCAGTTGTCCCCCTCCTTAAGCCATGTTTCAATAATAGTATTGTAGTGCTACTGGTTTATCAGTGTCCTCAACTCATCTGCTTTATTCACTATGAATCTTGCATTTACATAAATATCATCAAGAACAACCAGACTCCATTCTTGCCTAATCCTTTTCTTTACCTTTCACTGTCACTCCTTAATTTTATCTTCCATTTCTGCTTTTCTCTCTTCTGAAAGATTTGCAATCTACCAAGCTAGTTTAAACCCCTTCCTGTATAACTATTTAGTCCACCCATGAGGATTACTGGTGTACATCCTATTGAGGTGCAACCCATCTGATCTCACCTATGTTATTGGTACTGATATGAACCATGACCTCCGGGTGTTTATCCTCCCCCTTCAGAATGTTCTGCCGCTGCTCAGTGACAGCCTTAATCTGGAGCAGAAAGGCATTGTGGCATCCTGGAATCATATCTGTGACTGCAGAAAAACTAGTCTTCTCCCCAAAGTACAGAATCTATTGTCCCTTTATTTTTCTCCTCCCTCTCTGTACACCTATGGTATTGTCTTGGATCCAGCTGTAATCCCTGTGTGTACCATTTTGTTCAATAGAATTCAGAACCAAATACTGATTTGAGAGCTGATTCACTGAAATACTGATTCACAAGAGTCTTCTGAACTGCCTGCCTGCCTACTGTTTTGTCTGGCAGTCACTCTCACTCTCTCTCTCGCTTTCTCTTCCAGCTAACCATACTTCCAGCACCTGTGGTTCGCCAGGACACAGGAGTCATCCTGGACTTCTTATGTGACATAGAATGTGCATTCCAGCAGTCTGAGTTGTTCTGCTATTCTTCTTTCTGCTTAGATTAGCTCACTAAGTAGAAAACAGAATATTTAAGTTCATTTCATTCTTTAATATCAAATTATAGTGCTGCTCTTGCCTCGCTGGTCCCTTGCTCACCAAAGTCCAAACTCCTACAGGCACTACATTCTGTACTAAAATGCACAGTGCCTCAGCAGAACTTACAGACTTATTTTCCCAGGTTCCACATGTTCTGAGTGAGCTGACTTCAGTTCCCAGTACAGAGAGTGCTTGCTGTCAATAAGCAAAGCAAAACTCCACTTCTGGCATAAAATGAAACCAAGAACAAAATCATTTCATATGCTTATAGATTGTGATGCAAAAATTAACAGGAATGTTGGAGTACTTTTAAGGAACAGGTTAAAATCAAAGATATAAACTGTTTGAAGTTCTCTCCTCATAAATGATGATGTGAGTTTACTTGTGCATATAGCTTACCATTTTATAATTACACTTAATTTTCCATTGTTCTCAATGTAAAGCATCACAATTCCTGAATTTCTTTATGGCATTATAATCCTGTTGCCCTGCTCAAAATCCCTCCATCTTAATAGGAACACCAATTAAAATACCCTCCCATACCTAATTCCTAACATGAACTATCCACTTTCTGAATTAGACCACTGCCTTGTAATTACCTTCACAGACTCATTATTTATAATGTATCCTGTCCAAATTCCTCAATTAGAATACTCTTGTAATCACTCTTGACAGTCTTTTATCCTTAATCCAAACAATTCTACTTCCAAATCAATCACTGGCTTCTCGTTATCTTTGCTTGCAACTTTTCACAAACAAACTTCCCAACAGGGATGCAATGAATCTGTTAAATAATTTTATTCTTTATTTTGACTCCCTAGTCCCATCAATACAAGCATGAATTCATTGTTTTCAACATGGACCATTTAAGTTCCTCTAGTAAATTACTATTGTCTTAAGTATATTTTTCCTCAAAACAAACCATTTCAATTCTTTGATTATGTAGCAATCATCTAAGTACCATCTGAATTCCTTATTCTGCATACTAATGTTTTGAATCCCCAGGTAAATCTTAGATAAAGACCATAGGGACAGTTGGTTTTGGACAGTGAGTTAGTTTTCCCACAGAGGTAATTAAAAATTAAAGCAAGATAAATGCGTAGACAAAATGAGGACTAATAGCAAGACATTATTCTCCTTCTCAATATCTAGACAGGGTGTATAGAGGTTTGAATTTTACAAATCCAACTAGTTGTCAAAGAATGTATAGAGCTATCATAAATAAAGTTATGAGAACACCAGGGATAGAAGCGTTTGTCCTTTGAACTGGTTCACCATTCAATGAGATCATGGCTGATTTTCTCCCTCAATTCCACTTTCCTTTCCTATCCCATATTCCTTGATTCCTCTAATATTCAATCTCAGTTTGAATGAAATCAGTGACTGAGCCTCTGAAGCCTTTCAGGGATTGAGCATTCAAAAGATTAGACATTCTTTCAGTATAGAAATTTCTCTTCATTCCAGTCTTACATGGCCTATATATCATTATGAGATTAAGAGTTATTCCTACCTGGTCTCTATCTTCAGAGGCATAACATTTTGTCTTTGTATAGTCGTTATTTTAAGTGTTATATCAAGCATAAAATAAATTGTTTTATGACATCATGCCAGTATAAGCACATACCTTAGTGAGCAATCTGATCTAAAAATTATTTTCAGAGTGAGGTTGGCAGAATAATCAATAAACTGCGATACTTGTCCTAAAAAGCAGCAGGACAATCATAATAATTAGGGAGTTTCTATTAGCACAGCTGATTGTGACACTATTCATAAGACTGCCAATTACAAAATAATTTAGTTTTAACAAATACTTTTACAGTCAAAGAAAATGAGTTTAATTCTGCCACTTTTATCATCATGATATCATAAACCAAAGTTGCAGTAATTCATAGATCAAAGACATCATTGTTGTCATACAGTTTCTATCTTTATTTTTCTATGTACGTTAGTCTCAGTAGCAGTTTTGTTGCACTGAAGAACTCTGAATAGAAGATTGAGGGGATATTATGAGGTCATCATTGGAGAATATCACATCACTTGACAACACAGGAATATATTACAGACAGAAAAGTACACAGGCTAGATTATGTTGTGTGTAGAAAAACATTGTGCAATAGAGCAGTATGTGTTTGAGAGGATAGCAACACAGGTTTGAATGTGTTTCAGACACAAGGTAGTGTAAAAGCTGGAGCATGTTAGAGATGGAGGCTATGGAGAACATAACGGTAAATTGACATAGCCTATTGTATGCTACAGAAAGAAAATGAGGCAAAGCTTGCAGGCAACGCTAAAACACTGAAACGTGTAACAGAAGTAATAACACTCAGGTCTCAAACTTTGACAGTTTAGGTGAATATTCACTTTAGTTTGGTAAGTGATGTGTGTTCAAGTACGCACAGTAAGCAAGTTGTGATATTGATCTGCGTGTAATGGTGATCTGACATCAGCGTGGCCAAATGATGCAATTAACACCACGTATTCAACTTGCACCAAGTATCTGATATTAGCAGTAGGCACAACCACCTACACACATTGTATCAAGGAATCATCAATTAATTACAGTTTAGTTGCTGATTGATTTATGAGTATTGAATAGAGTAAATGTACTATCTTGTGGTATTTCAAGACCTCATTACGGTTTGCAGTTTATAAGGAATTATTGGCGAAAGCAAGGAATATATTTTCAGCAAAATCCAGATGTTGCCAGACATACTTTAGATACCATTGCCAATAGAGTTCAGCACAGTCAAGAGAATAAGAGGTATGCAGAACAGGGTGATCTGCTCGGAAAGAGAGGAGCAAAGGAGGGAAGATATACTTTTCAGTAGATGTACCCATCTACCAAAGTTGTTCAGGTAACAATTTTCCCTCAGGAAGTCTGAACAGAAATATTCTACAGCCACAAATACTGCTGAAGGGCAAGGTGAAAATTGTCATGTTAATGTAATGGTGCCCAGAAATGTTTAAAATTCCAGTTCTTTCCAGACTGGAGCAGATAACGACAACCTTTTGGAGACAAGCTTACATTAGGGAGATTATATACATGCTCTGCTCCAGGAAAGTTGCATTCATCCTATCCTCTCCTGACAGAGACGGTAGGCAGCAGGAATGTAGGGCTCTGTGAGGAATGCAGGGTTCCTGAGGATGCAGATTGACTCTGAATGAATTCACATTGTATTGTGGGTGTCATATGAGGAATCTGAGATGTACTGAATGAGCTTTCATTTGCTGAACGTACAACTGGCTCCAGGACATATGTTTCAAGCGACTCAAAGCATACGATTCTTGCCTCTAAGTGTACCTCTACAGTATTCAAAGTCATATAATATATGTGCAGGGTGGGATGGTGACAGTGTGCTTTCATTTCCTTACTTGCTGTTCAACAGCTGCCTGGCCAAGCTGTAATTCTTGGATACCCGGAAGGAAGAAGACACAAGGACAAAGTAAGGATGTGATGGAAGTATGTGTTGCCTGAATACACCACCTGGAACTTGTAAATCAGAAGAGAATGTGGGCTGGGGGAAATGGAATGTACATCATTATATTCAGTGACCATCTCCACGATCATCCAGAGAAGGTGTCATGGCTGCTTTAATTATGCTCAGCACTTTCTCACGTGGAATTAATTCATTGCAGTTGTGCATGCCCTCAGCATTGGCTGGTACTGCTTCTGATTATGTGATGCTGTGGCTGTAACACTTGAATTGCTCACATTATGTCCAAGCTGTGAGATTGGTAGAAATTGTTGGCACTTGAGTGATGGAGATGAGGTATACAAAGCGATGTGTGAGACTGGTCATGCTGTTGTGACATGTGATGTTTGTAGATGTACTCACTAACTGACCATTTGTGTGAAGCAATCGAACTTTTTGTGGCACTGGTTCTTGCATCCAGATCCTTGCAGCAACACCACATGATTTCAACTCCATAGCTGTCTTTTGTTGTTTCAGCAAATGCCTGGAGGGTCACCTGGCTCCTTGCAGACAGTAGACAGCGCCTTACTTCATTAACAAGACTTTCGGTGTTGTCAGAATATAAGGGAGCCTGCTTTCGCCTGTATTGTGGCATCCGTAGTCACTTCTGGCACCATCTGAGCAGTTCTGATGAAGGGCCTTGACCCAAAACATCAACTGTCCATTTCCCTTCATAGATGCTGCCTGACCTACTGAGTTCCTTGAGTGCTTTTGTGTGTTGCAGCTACACTGAACTTTGTTTTAATAGCAGGGTTAACCTTGGGTGGTTGCTAACATCATGGTAATGAGCAGGCAACTTAACTTCTGTGTGTAGCCTGCACTGAGTAGAATGGGTGCAGATAAACCGTACATTACAATCCTGGGACAGGTTTTCCTGCATTATTCATTTACCATGTACCAGAATGCATTACACACAGAAAGAATTCTGTTTATTTAACACCTAACATGTCGCTTTCAGGCTGCATCAAAATGTGCAGTCACTGTTGTAATACAGGAATGGGATCATTACTCTGCTGTGCATCACAGGTAACATTCAGGTTAAATTGCTTTATCAACGAAAATAACACATTGATGAAGTATATTACAAAGTACAGACAAGTGCTTGAATATGAATAAAAGGGACAGCACATGAGGTGCAGTGTTACAGAATAGACATACCATTGAGCTGAGTGATATCTGTCAGGCTGACTTCATACTCTTCAGGGTCATATTTTGCAAAATTAAATATTCTACATAGAGATTCTGTCATTTTTAATGAAGTTTTTTTATGCTTATGTTCAGGTTGTAAAGTGTCCATGTAACCTTGTCGCGCTATCATTACACACTTAAATGATTTAATAAACAGTCATATAAATTTTTGATATTTATCTGCATGCCTAAATGTAAAAACAAAATCTCAATATACCTTTAAAAGAGTCAGCAAAGTGATGGAGGTTGTCATTGACAATGCTATCTGGTGGCACTTACTTACAAGTAACTTACTCAAACCCAATGTTGGTTTTGTAAGGACCAATTAACTCCATACTGCACAGCCTTGGCCCAAATGTGGATAAAAGCAGTTGAATTCCACAGATGAAGTGAGAGTGACTGCCCCTGACATCCAGGCAGCATTTGACTGAGTGTCGCATTCGGTATCAAAGGCAAAACGTTAAAATGGTTGGAGTCATTCCTTGCACAAAGGAAGATATCTGATTATTGGAGGTCAGTCACCCCACCCCCATGTTATCACTGCAGGAGTTTCTCAGTGCAGCATCCCAGATCCCACCATCTGCTGCTGCTGAATCAATGACCTTCCTTTCATCGTAGCAGCAAAAGCAGAAATGTTTGTCCATGCACAATGCCCATTTGCATTTCCTCAGCAAATGAAGCAGCCCATGCTTGTGTGCAGTGAGACCTAAGCAACAGACTAAGCTTGGGCTGTGAAGTGGCAGAGGTGCCAGAAATTAACTATCTTCAATAAGACAAGTCTAACCTTATCATTGCTGGAGTCCCGTACCATAAACATTCTGGGGTGGAGGTGGTGGTGGGAGGATCACCTTTAACCAGAATTGCAACAGGATCAAGAACCAGCCACCTAAATACTGTAGCAAGTACTGCTAGGTATCCTGTGGTAAGTACTTCAACTCCTACACCCCACCGCCTTTCTGCCATCTAGAGAACACCAGTCAGGAGGACCTCCCTCGCCACTTGTCTGAACGAATCCAGCTCCAACAACTCTCAAGAAACTCAACACCACCGAGGACAAAGCAGCTTGCTTGATTGATACTCATCCACCACCCTAAACGTTCATTATCTCCACCACTAGTGACTGCAGTGTAAACCATCTACAAAATGCACCACAGATATTCCCCCAGGCTAGTCCATCGGCACCTTATAAACCTTCAATCTCTTCCACCAGTAAGGACAAGGGCAGTAGGTCCATGAAAACATTAACACCTGCAGGTTTCCCTTCAAGTCGAACACTATCCTGACTTGGAAGTTTATCAATCAGACTTTATTGTTGCTAGGTCTAAATCCCAAAACTCCTGATTCAACAGAACTATAGGAGTTCCTTCACCAGAAAGGCTAAAGCAGGGTTCAATGAGGTGGTGCATCACCACCTTCTCAAGGGGAACTGGAGATGGGGAATAAAGGCTGGTCTTGCCAGTGATACTTTGATACTACAAAATTGATAAATAAAGTCTTCTGTCCTTGGTACTTTGTGTTTGTTAAATGGAAATGGGGAAAATGTCACTCATCATGGCATAGTCTATGAAAATCCCATTTCACTTGCAGGGTTGCACAGTTAGTTGCTCCTGTCCATGGTATTATAATTGGGCTCATTAATTTTTGGGCATGAGATCACATAACCATGTGCAATTGTGTCCTTTTCCATCATGAGTTATTCCTGGAAGCAAAAGGATTTAAGTGGAGATCATGAATTAGCTTGGGTATGATGCCACCAATGACTGAATATATCAGCAGGCCCCCCTGCTTAAGATGGGAACAATGGCCACTTTGGTGTTTTGCTGGAGCATGTACAAACCACACTGCTAGAGAGTGACTTGTACATGCTGAATCATACTGTAGCATACTGCAGAGATCCCAACAGGCCAGGGGAGCAAATTGGAAGAAAAAAATTAGTATATTTGAGAATGTTTAGATAACTAAAGGAAAACAATCCATCATCATAAATTAGAAGGAAGCTTCTTGGGAATCCGGGGTTGTTTTGGATTGGCTCAATGCCATCTGTTCATGATTCAATGTGTTATTACTGTATGTGTGCCAATGTAAATCAATTCTTTAACCTATTTGCACCCTTTTAGGGTCTGATCTTCAATATGCAGCATGTGGTTGCATTGCACCATTATCACAACAGTAGTAATTGAAAAAATATGTGCCTAGAAATTGAAATGCTCCTGATCAGGAGTACTGACCTTAAATAGGGGTGGTTAACCCACAGCTACTCATTCCAGTGCAGGCCAGAGGTGGTATACATTGCAATCTTTGTGAAAATCTGTAAGTGCATTTTAAGTGCACAGTATTGCCTTATTCTCTAACCTCCCAATGACCCAGGCCTGCATTCACTGACATCAGGGCTCCAACCCTTAAAAGACATTTGCACCAAGCTACAGTATTGCTGGAATTTTAAACTGATGTGCTGATATGACTGCGAGGGAGGCTGAGCAGGAGAGGGAACATGGATCCTGCTTTATTGATTCCAATCTAAACTTCATAGTGGATGAGCAGGTTTGCAGGAGATATGAAAGATTAAAAAAAACCTGCAGATGCTGGATATCTGAAATATAACAGGAAGTGCTGGAAAAACTCAGCAGGTCAGGCAGTATATGTGGAAAGAAAAACAGTTAATATTTTGCTGCCTGACCTAGTTTTTCCAGTGTTTTCTGTTTTTATTGCTTATGACTATTGTGTCAGAGATTCCAGGAGGACCCTGAGTTGGAGGTGTTCTTTTCAAACCACTTTCAGGAATGATTGTACCCAGAACTTGGAAGAAATTCCATGGCTTTACAAATATTTCGGGTTAATGCTTTGACATTTTGAATTGTATCTAATTTAAACTCTTTTGAAACAACCAGCTGCACCACTTCTACTCCTTGGACCTCAACACTACTTTGACTTGTACTCATTTTCTTACTCATTCATAGCAACTCACACATCATTTGCGCACACAATAGGCTGTACTGTAAGACTCTCCTCTGCCTTTGTCCATCTCAGCAATTCACAAAGCTCACTCACAAATTAACAGTAATTCATCCATGACAATCATGCTGTTACAACACTTTGAAATTAACATTCCCCTTTGTCTTCCAGGGTACAGTTTTCCACTTCAAGCAGCAAAATGGAGAGGAATCTTTCTGGTCCCAATGGTTCACTAGTCTGGAGAAAGGGATCCTCCTCCATATTGGCTTTGGAGTAACCACTGCCCCAGCTGAGGATGTACTAAATGTCACTGCTGTGCAAGTTTCTGCTTGCCTCTTAACAGGACACTTTTTCAGATGAAAAATTAATGTTCTATCTACATATATGTTTGTATTTCCTTGGACAGAAGGAGGACATCTGGCCCATTGAGTGTATGCCAGTTCACAGAGCAATCCCATTTCCCCCACAAATTCTCCCCATAGCTTATTCTCCCCATATTCCCATCAACTCCCCTTTCTGACACACTGGGGGCAATTTAGAGTGGCCAATTAAACCACTGTCCTGCTTGTCTTTGGGATGTGGAAGGAAACCAGAACACCTTGGAGAAAGATCATGCGACCACAAGGGAATGTGCAAACTCCCAACAGACAACACCCGAGGTCAAGCACTGTGAGGCAGAGGCTCTACTCACTGCACTGCCCATACCAGCATATCATTGGGCTCTTCTCCTAACAGTGCCATACATTCACCATCTCCATGCTGATTTTTGTATTTATCATGGTAGAGTTTCAGGAAATAGCACCTGACCAACCTTCCACACCCCTCTCCTGTAAAGCAGCACCACTACATGGTGTCATTGCACATGACTCCACTAGGCACCAGCTCAGGTACTGGTACCACAAAGGTTGAATAGGTGACAGTAGAGGTACACATTGCACAAGGAGAGACATCTGCTGCAAGCAGACTGCTGTTAGGGCAGAGGGATATGGAAGCCATTTGCCAGGTCCCCAGGTGGAGGGGTTGCACATCAGTACTGCTGTGGTGAACTCTGGGAATATGATAGGCAAGCACGTGGAAAGGCCAAGGTGAATGTAACTTAAATATTTCACCATTATATCATATTGTCAGTTTAATCCATTTATATCGAATGTATTGACCACTTTCTTACTGACCTCTATCACCTATTTTCGCCTCTGGGAAAGCTGATGCAGATACATGTGGCAGTACCTGATTGAATTCATGAATTATCAATTGGAGAATCCATCTCTAGCCTCTCATAAGAAGCCGGCAGTGCATCATTTCCATCCAGCATGAACGTTTCCACTGTATGGCGTGGAGCAGGTTTCTGCATCCATTGTGGTACGGTCGGAGGCCATTCGAAGTCTCAAGATATTCAATCCTGCTGTCATCTGGGAACGACTGCAATTCTGCAGGAGCAGACAGGTGCCACTCAATAATAGATTGCTCCACTCAAGAGCAGTCTACTGTTCTGTAAGAGCAAAGAACTGACAACTGGGAGCACACTGTGCCACCAGGGGCCAGATTGCTGCCATATGGGAGTTTGTCATAAGTGTGAAGGATTGGAGGCTTTGGCAGCATTATAAAGTCTAGGTCACAGCAGATGCACAGCCATTGTGTCCTTGGTTATTGTAAAATTTTACTACCATTGTTGAATTTGGAAAATACTGAATACTATTAGGACGTCAGCATCCCTCCTCCCCATACAGGTTCCAAAGTGATACCCTTTGAAGTGTCCACAACCCCTTATCCCAATGCTGGGGTCAGTATCTTTCAGACCTTGAGTGCTTGTGACCTTTTATCGTGGCTATTATCATCTACCTGACTAAAGGGGAGCAGCCTTTCACCAGTGACGAGGCAGTGGTGGGATTTGGGTTGGGACATGGTAAGGCCAACAAACTCAGAAGGTTGTCACAGAGGGGATACACAGTGGTGAATCATCCTTGTATTGTTTAGTTATTAAATTTCCTTTGTCCTTAATGTTCTGATATTTATGTTTATTACAATAAGTTGTTCAAATTATTATGTAAAGCAACTTACTGAACTAAGTGGACACTGCTAAATAACAGCATTGACATTTAGCAGCCCAGTCTTAAGATGCAAGCAGTTTATTCACTTTTTCCAATGTTACAATTAGTTGTAATTATACAAAAAGAAATATAGCTACACACCTGATATGGCTAGATTCTTTGATGTATTTATCACTGGTCATCCATATCTATTGCCTCTTGAGGGGTTATGAGGTTGTTCAGCTGGCCAGTTGCTCCTCACGGGTTCTGTAAACAGGGTTGCAAGCGAGTACTTTCATTATTTACCCTATATCCTGTATTCTGATCCCAGGCTAAAGTTTAAACTGCTTACATGAGCTTTCTGCATGCTCTTGACCATTTTATGCTTCCATGGTCTTTAACCCCTTCAGTCTCTGTTTAGATGAACTGACTTGTCATCCTTCAGTCTCAATGATATGTGCAGATAGAGTGAAGAAAGACGCTTTGTAAAGATGGAGGATCATGTGGCACAATAGTCTTTGTGCAACTTTTACCATTGTTTTATTCATTGTATGTGTCTGAAAGTGCATTTTTCCTCTGAAAGAATAAAGGCAAGGAGAAATTGTATGGATAGGAGGACGATATACATAATTGTGACCAGTAAAGCTTCCAGACACTGATCACTTTACACACCAGAAAACCGGTTCCTCACGTGACAATTTCATCTCCTTGTTAAAGGCAAATAGGTTCTGATGATCCCATGGCTAACAAGCAGGTGCTGGTAAAGGGGCTGGAATCAGAAGCCATGGAAGGAGACTTCTGTCTTCCCAGAATGAAGCCAAGTTGATGATACAATTAAGTTCCAGCCTTCTGGGCAGATTCTTTGACGTATTTATCACTTGTCATCCACATCTATTGTTGAAGCAGACAACAAGGACTGTCTAAGTATGGAAGAATCGGGATAACTCACAACATACATGGCTTTGACCATGCAAAACTCCCTCTTGAATGGAGCAATGGCTCTTGTAATTCTGGTTGTACTCCTGGTTCTGAAGAGGAGCTTGAGGTGCCTTTGCTCTATCACTTCCTGAGTCTTCAGAATATCCACAGTGGTTGCAAATCCAGCTACTGGCTCAGCCTGAGCTTGTGCTCAAGGGAAAGGAGATGAAGTCTTTTCTCTTGGAATGGGGAGCATCAGTAACTTCTCTAATGCGGCAGTGCACAACAAACTGGAAAATATGGCAACTGCTCAGCCTTGGAAGCCTAAATGATCTGGAAGCCAGGAAGTTCAGGATGACAATGATTTTGATATCTGTGAACTAAACTAACCAGCTATGAGTATGTGGCTGCAGCTGTGGCCAAGGTACATCTCAGGGCTTAGATAAACCTCTGGATGCATTGCTCTTTAGAGAACTGAATACTCTTAATATGAGTATATGTGAGTCTGCAAATATGAGCCTGCCTTCCCTTCTTCCTCTGTGTCCCTCCAGTATGCCTGGCCTGCAGCTGTAGCTCATATGGGACATCCAGTGAGACTGCCACAGAAGGCCCCACAGCAAATTGATATAAGTGGAAAAAATGGCAATGCACCTCACCCAGAGTCTCAGTGTAATCCTGCAACCATCTCCTGAGTCACTGGGTGGTCTCTCAAATATCCTGCAGCAACTTTCAAGAGTGAGTGTCAAGTGACTGAACAATGAAAAATCCCTTTAAAATGCCCAGCTGCAGTTAATAGATGAAAGTTCTCTCACTACAAAAGTGGCTCAATGTTTCCACCATTTTCTGTTTTTATTTCACATCTGCCATTGATTGGTTGTTAATTTTTTTTCTGATTTAGAAAAATTGAGCCTATTTCAGCTGTCACTGCCCAAAACTGGCATTACACATTAGACAACACCACCACATGCAAAATGTCTAACATGTGCTGATGCATATTGCAGCCAGGAATGCTGGATTTATTTTTGTGAACTATGTGATTCTCATAAATTATTTATGCACCAAAGTGCTGAGTTTCAAGCTTTTTATGGTTAAATAAGGTGCTATATGATCCAATTTCTGCACAATTGGATATTTAATTTGCAAGCAGATAACAGGGAAGTTGCTTATCATTTGCATTGGTAATTCTTCAAACCTATACTACATCTGATTATCAGTCATGAAAACCAGTATTACGCCACCCCAGTGCTGAATTGATCTTGGATGGTAAAGTATCTTGTATAAAAATAAATTAGTTTTCCTTCCTTTAGATGATACAACTTAAACCTAATCCTTTTCTGGAGTTGCTTGCACATACACTGCCACATACAATTCATTAAAATATGCTGGTCTAGGTTTTCTGATTGTAAAGCCAAAGATACAATTGAAAAAACATTTTACTGGGTTTACATCACCATTACAATTGGAGCACTTAGATTGTCATATCTAGATTATAATTTTCAAAGGATGTAGATGTAGTATAATTAGGTAGTTTATCTAGATGTACTTATCTCATCAGTATTTGCAATCTTTACATATTTAACATTTTTCTGCTACTCAATGTAATTAAACCAATTTTTGCTGCAAAATGTACTAACTGCACTAAAGTATAAATAATTTTTTTAACAAGAATTGGCTATTGTGTATTGCCACATCGTTAATTCTAATTTTCTCAAATTCTTGATGATGACTGATGAGTCAATCCAGTATCATAGGTCTTTTTGAACAGGCTCATTTGTAGGTGGCCTCTTTGGAGCCACTCAGTTGCTTTTGGAACCATGTGGTTTTGCTGTTTGCGAGTGAGATGCCCTAACCAGTGTCACTAACCTAGATTATGTTGATGTGTATTGCATGCATGAATATAGATTGAAGCTGATAATACCTGATGATAAACTGAGATATTGGGGACTATCTTGAATGAAGCTGTGTAACAAGCAAGTAGTGCTTGGAGAACTTTATTTCCGTAGGCACTAACTGAACCAAATCTTTAGAACTGGAAAGCAACCATTGGGCAGTTTAGTGTTGCTCCTTGGGATTCCAGAATCCCTTCCTGGAGGCTTGTATAACAAAACCCCCACACAACAGCATAGTTTACCAACAGGAGGAAAGCACTGCTGATGAGAGGAACAAAAGTTGCATCTTTCTCTCCCTACCCTCATATTTCCGCAATTGCTGTGCTCACTCCCAGTGAAACGCAGCTATTCTTGAAGCAACATTATTTCGTCAGTACATAGCAAATACACTAGTGACGTTGTTACAACAGTGCATATTCTTTTAAGTCTCACTTAAGTGAAGCATGCATTGGATCAGTAAGCAAGGTAACATGCCTCAATGACTACCGACTAGTGGCTCTGACGTCCACCATCATGAAGTGCTTTGAGAGGTTGGTCATGGCACGCATCAACTCCAACCTACCAGACAACCTGGACCCATTGTAATTCGCCTATCGGCGAAACAGGTCTACAGCAGATGCCATCTCCCTGGCCCTACACTCAGCTCTGGAGCATCTGGACAGTAAAGACACATACGTTAGATTATTGTTTATTGACTACAGCTCTGCCTTCAATACAATAATCCCAAGTAAGCTTGTCACCAAACTCCGAGACCTAGGGCTCAACACCTCCCTCTGTAACTGGATCCTTGACTTTCTAACAAACTGACCGCAATCAGTGAGGATAGGCAGCAATACCTCCGGCATGATTATTCTCAACATTGGTGCCCCACAAGGCTGCGTCCTCAGCCCTCTACTCTACTCCCTATACACTCATGACTGTGTGGCCAGATTCTGCTCTAACTCCATCTACAAGTTTGCAGATGATACCACTATTGTAGGCCGTATCTCAAACGGCAATGAGTCGGAGTACAGGAAGGAGATAGAGAGAGCTTAGTGGAATGGTGTCATGACAACAACCTTTCCCTCAATGTCAACAAAACAAAAGTGCTGGTCACTGACTTCAGGAAAGGGGGACGGTGTACATGCACCTGTCTACATCAATGGTACTGAGGTCGAGAGGGTTGACAGCTTCAAGTTCCTGGGAGTGAACATCATCAACAACCTGTCCTGGTCAAATCACGTAGATGCCACAGCCAAGGAAGCTCACCAGCGCCTCTACTTCCTCAGGAGACTAAAGAAATTTGGTTTGTCCTCTTTGACTCTCACCAACTTTTACCGATTTTACCTATCTGGATGTATCACGGCTTGGTACGGCAACTGCTCTGCCCAAGACTGCAAGAAGCTGCAGAGAGTTGTGGACACAGCCCAGCGCATCACGGACACCAGCCTCCCCTCCTTGGACTCTGTCTTTACCTCTCGTTGTGGTGGTGTAGCAGCCAGCATAATCAAAGACCCCACCCACCTGGGACATCCTCTCTTCTCTCCTTTTCCATCGGGTAGAAGATACAGGAGCCTGAGGGCACATACCACCAGACTTAAGGACAGCTTCTATTCCACTGTGATAAGACTATTGAATGGTTCCCTTATATAATGAGATGGACTATGACCTGATGATCTACCTTGTTGTGACCTTGCACCTTATTGCACTGCACTTTCTCTGTAGCTGTGACACTTTACTCTGTACTACCTGTTCTACCTCAATGCACTCCGTACTAACTCAATGTAACTGCACTGTGTAATGAATTGACCTGGACAATCAGTTTGTAAGACAAGCTTTTCACTGTACCTCTGTACAAGTGACAATAATAAACCAATACCAATCACTGAAATTTCAAAAGAAATTAAAAGATGTTTGTTCATTGGGAACCTCTGTGGTTATTATGATCATTTGGCCACTGTCAATTCAGACTGCTCATGGTAAGTTATGACAATTGCTGGAAGGCCTAAAGTAACTACCAAACTATGTGTAACTAAAATGGAAAATTGGCTTTTTGTTATGAAAAGGAATCTTAAATGAAATCAGAAAGAGATAGTAAATTGCAGCAAGTCAATCAGCACCAGGAAGAGAATGCTAGATCAATATTTCAGGTGGTATTCCTTGTTCAGTTTTGTACATCTCATTTGACAACTGCTATGGACTGGAAAGGGTGAAGGCTCGAGTTCAGTTTTTTTAGTGTTTTGGAATCCAGGACAGGATATAGAGTTTATGAGCTTGGCAAACACAATGTTTCACAACTCCCAGAGGTGTTCAGATAAAAGTTATGTCATTTATATATTGTGTTTAATTATATCTGATGTTTTAACAGGTCTGTTTAAGTGAACTGAGATAATTTTATTTACCAAAAACCTGAAATTCACACGATCAGATTGGTATGAGCAGGCAGATCTTAAATTTAATACACAGCTATGTTGAGATAGAGAGCAGATGATATCAAAGTATTATCAATCAACTTCAGGTAAATCTCAGTGAAATGAAATTCCAGATAATATGAGGAGAACATTATTGATAAATTGTTAAAACACCTGGAATGTAATGTGTTGAATTGTTCCTTTGAGCACTGCAGAACCATATATGTCACAAAATGTCAATTCAGTGCTGTTGGCATCTAGTTACACTGGAAAGAAATGAGAAATGTGCTGCTTAGTTTTTGCTTAAGGTCACTCTTTTTATAGAATACATTAGAATCTAATATATTACCAGTTCTGGTTCAGTGGTGCCACTATGCCAAAAGATTGTGACTTCGTCCCAATTCAGAGGTTTCCACTTGTAATCTAGGCTGATGCTCCAGTGCAATTGAATAAGATAAAATTAGATAATACATACCGCACTAAAACAGCACGTTTGAGCCAGCAAGTCTATGCTGGCATGTTCATGTTCCTCTTGAGACTTCTCTTGTCCCTCTTCATCAAATTACCAACATAACCCTCTGTTCACTTCTCCCTCCAATGCTTATTCAGCTCTCACTTAAACCTAATAGTTGAAACCTCCTATTTTGGGTATTGATGTCATAAATCTTCTTGACAGTCTTTAGAGGCACATTTTTGAACATTACGATGATCAGATCATAATACTGAAAGTGTGCTTAAAACCAAGATTCAATGGACATTGACCATAACTGTATTTTTCAATTCTGCCCTGATAGAAATATTGCCTGGCTTGATTTTTTGTTAATGGAATTGTTACTGAGAGAGGCTGTACTGTTGTGTTTTGAGTTGTATAGACCTGACATATTATCTACCCTCTCAAGTACAACTGGAGAGGTTTCCCCAGTGTCTTGGTCAATAATTATTTCTCAAAAAATATTACTAAAATCACATTGTCGTTTGTGGACTTGGCTGAGCACATTCTGGTTGCTTTGTTAACTGCTAGTGGTACCTAATTGACCCTAAAACATTCTGAGATGTTTTAAGATTGTGGGAGTTGATGTAAATGCAAGTCTTCTTAATTGAGTGAAAATCGAATTATTGATTTGCCCACATTTTATTGTAGTTTTGCATCAGTCTTGTAGTTTGCAACATTTACTACAGTTTTGGATCTAAATTCGGTGGCCTTCATAATACCAATGTAAGATGGTAAATAGATCTTTAAACCTGCTGAGATGTGTGCAGCAGACACCAGTAATATCGGTGTATGTTCAAGGGATACTTAATTTCATAATGCTTTCCTATTTAAATAAGTTAACGACTGTGTTAAAACAGTGCAACAGAGAAATATGTGAACATGTGGAGTGCCACCAGGGGGAATTGTATCTTCCCAACTTTTTGATTAGTTGTCAGTTTTCATCTAGCCACTAGAGGGAGATTTGAGGAGAAGCAAGGGGCTCCATCTTGGAAGTGAAGGAAAAAAATCCTCAAACCTAATCTCTGAAAACCAAAAGCAATCAGTCAGGTCATCATCCTTGTGCATAATTTACATTGAAATAAATACTAAGCTATTCTTTAAACATTCGAGGGAACCAAATAGTTGCCATGAAAATAGGCAAAAACATGAAATTCTGAGTCAACCTCACTTCTGAAGTGAATCGAATGAATATTAGTGTTGATTGTCCACATTCTATAACCCAGAATATTTGTATACTGAGAATACATGGTGATATTTTTACAGTATTGTGACTCAGGTATACAGTATTATTTGAATTTATACAATTTTATACCCAAAACATTGAAGAAATGACTTAGAAACATGCTAAGTAAGCTATTTGTCTCAACTAGTCCCTGTTTGTGTTTATACTCAAATTGTCTCCTCCCTTTCCCTCTACCACCTTTCAACTGTATATAATAGTTTGATTTCCTTTACTACCATGCATCTGCCTAATTTCCTTTTGAAAGCTTCTTTGCTAGTTGAATCAGCTACCTCCTAAAATAGTGAGAATATAAGAATATAGTAGCAGGAGTAGGACATTCGGTCCCTCGAGTCTAACCTGTTCTCCCACAAGATCATTGCTGAACTTCTACTTCAACACTATTTTCCTGTCCTATCCCATAATCCCATGATTCCTCTAATATGCATAGACCCATCAATCTCTGCTTTGAATGCAATCAGTGGCCACAGCCTTCTGGTAGAGAGAATTCCAAAGATTTACTAAATTTTGAGTCCAAATGAGTTCCCCATTATAATCACTCTGTGAAAGGAGCTATTGTCTCTGATGTTCATTCCATTATATTAACATACTTGGTGCTACCCTCTGGGAATGAATTAATGAATTTCTTGACATCTTTTAACTCAAACCAAATGGGTTCTGTATCCTTGTTGCTACTAGTTATGTTTTTTATCTATGGCCATTCACCAACATAGAAAGCATCCTATCTGGATGCATCACGGCTTGGTATGGCAACTGCTCTGCCCAGGACCGCAAGAAACTGCAGAGAGTTGTGGACACAGTCCAGCGCATCACAGAAACTAGCCTCCCCTCCTTGAACTCTATCTTTACCTCTCGCTGCCTTGGCAAAGCAGCTGGCATAATCAAAGACCCCGCCCACCCGGGTCATTCTCTCTTCTCTCCTCTTCCATCAGGTAGAAGATACAGGAGCCCGAGGGCATGTACCACCAGGCTCAAGGACAGCTTCTATCCCACTGTGATAAGACTATTGAACGGTACCCTTATACGATGAGATGGACTCTGACCTCACGATCTACCTTGTGACCTTGCACCGTATTGCACTGCACTTTCTCTGTAGCTGTGACACTTTACTCTGTACTGTTATTGTTTTTACCTGTTCTACCTCAATACACTCTGTATTAACTCAATGTAACTGCATTGTGTAATGAATTGACCTGTACGATCGTTATGCAAGACAAGTTTTTCATGGTACCTCGGTACAAGTGACAATAATAAACCAATGCCAATATTTTCTGTAACTAATACAGCTATTTCATCTCGTCCTCAATTCCCTTTGCTAACCTTTTAGTTAGCAATCCTGTTCTCTATGTAGCAATGTTTCAGAGATCCCTACTATATCTGTTTACAAAAGAATTGCCTGTAATTTATCCATTTTGGAAAATTTCACACATGGCTGTACCAACAATTTGTGTTGCTTTAATTTATTTCTGCTTTGTTTTTATAGTTATTTTAAGCTGTATGCTTCGTGACTTTATGATCTCTGGGTGCCCATGTTGTCTTCATGCTTTTTTTTTGTCAGTTATTCTTTCCCTGATTCTTTTGCCATTAGGTTTTTGTCATTTTTAGTAGATTCCTTCTCATGTTATTTCCTTAAAGTTTTATTATAGCCATGGTTATCTGTTTTCCCTTGGATATTGGCCCTAGTCCAATTGAGCTGCCGCCCATCTAATGGTATAGCTCCATTCTTTGGTAGTTCTTTGCCAGTGAACTATAAATTTGACCTTCTACTTAGATCAACCCTTTACCCATAAGTTAGTTTTCCTATCTTGTCCATATCTTGTCTGCTTGTCCATATGTTAATTCAAAATCATTTCAATTAATGATCCTGAGATTATTACCAATGTGGTCCTGCATTTCAATTCCATTCCTAACTCCTAATTCTCCCCCCGCAGAGTTTCTCTAATCATCCCACTAACATTGGATCTGATGTGGAGGACAACAGTTGGATTTTTCCAGCTGTTTTGCGGTGAACTTAGTCTGGTGCTGGTTAAGCAAAACAACCTTTGGGACCCGGGATTCTGATTGCAAAGGATACTGTCAATTTGACTCTAGGAACTACAACCTCTCTACTCACTACTTAGTTTCCTTTTACTCATAATATGAGCATTTCACTCATCATAGCATTCTGGCAGATATTCCTACAGGCTTTCTCTTTGCCCTCATAGGTATTGAATACTTCATATGTGTTAAACAAGAACAGTTTTGTAAAATGGGTCTTTGACAGGAGTCTGTATCTAATGTAATAGAGCTTTATTTTGCATCTAACCCGTGAAATGCCTAAGGTGGGAAAACTTGATAATGTCACATTTTCACACAGCATTCTCACATCATTCCCACTCTTCCCAACCACCACCACCTGCGCCCCCCCCCCCCCCCCAGGCACCTACCTATCTTCCCCCTCTCACTTGGATTCATCTATCACCACCAGCTTGTGCTCCTTCCCCTCTTCCCACCCTTTTATTCTGGCTTCTACCCTCTTTCTTTCCAGTCCCGATGAAGGGTCTCAGCCCAAAACGTCGACAGTTCATTTCCCTCCATAGATGCTGCCTGACCTGCTGAGTTCCTCCAGTATTTTGTGTGTGTGTTGCTCCAGATTTCCAGCATCTGCAGTCTTTCTTGTGTCTTGATAATGTCACTGTGGATTTTGCATTACTTACAAACTCTACAAACATCAGTTTTATTGCATAAATAAAAACCATGAAAGTATGGATACATTTTAAATTATACTTTTTCAGTATCAACACTACAGTTTATAATGATGGAATGGTTATTATTACATTCAGTAAATATTTAGCTGCTGCTTTGAAAAGAAAAAGAACTATTTTTGTCTTTGGTCCATTCATCTGTCACAAGGATTATGTGGGGTCACATCCAGCAGATAGGAGATGAGTCTGAAGGCAATTTTAAGTTTTAGTTAGACCTGCCTGGCCCACATTATCTGGTCCACTTGTGCAGGATCAGCCATTCACAGAGCGGAGTTTTTTTTTGCTCTATTTCGTTTTGTAACTTACAGTAATTTTTATGTCTTTATGTCTTGCACTGTACTGCTGCCACAAAACAACAAATTTCACGACATATGTCAGTGATAGTAAACCCAATCCTGATCCTGATTCAGGAAATCTGTTTCAGTCTGAGTGCATCCGTCTGAGCAGATCCCAGGCCAACACTGAGAACTCAACTCAGTAATTTTCTTGCAAAAAAACAAGCTGCAGGAGGAACTCAGTAGCTTGCTGCATAGTGACAGTTTAACATAACTCTGTAGGCAGTGACCAAATTCTAGGCCATGTGCTTTGTATTTCAGTCAGACATTCCTGGTTACTTTTGGCTTTGTAGCTTTGCTTACTTTCTGGGCAATGCTGATAGCCTGAATATCAAATTATCTTAAAAACAGACTACTACAGGTTCTTTCCCATAATTGATCCTTTTAATAATCTAAATTCATCCCCAGGATGAATTGGACCAGGTGCTTTTCTCCCCTACCTCCTTCTCACTCCACTTTTTCACTCCTTGTGAAGGTGGTTTGATGAACAAGTTCAATAATAGATGAGGAAAAAGACACATGCTGAGACATTTTGTGAGAGTTGGGAGGGATGACTAAAAGTTGGTTTGAAAAGATGCGTTTTGTATGGCTGTGTACATTGGAGAATGGTATCACAGTTGAACACAATTAGCAGTAGATCACAGTTGGGTAAGATGTTCAGCAGTAAGTAAGCAGCCAGTAAAGATGGGAAGATGGTAGACTTCAGAATCAGATTTATTATCACTGACGTATGATGTGAAATTTGTTGTTCTGCATCAGCAGTAGAGTGCAAATACATAAAATCTATAAATTACAAAAATGAATAAATGGTGCAAAAAAAGGGATAATGAGGTAGTATTCATGTGTTCATGGACCGTTCAGAAATCTGATGGCAGAGGGGAATAAGCTGTTCCTGAATTGTTGAGTTTGGGTCTTCAGGCTCCATAACTCCTCCCTGATGGTAGTAATGAGAAGAGGGCACGTTCTGAATTGTGAGGGTCCTTAGTGACGGATGCCACTTTCTTAAGGCACCACCCTTTGAAGATATCCTCAATGGTGGGGAGGGTTGTGTCCATAATAGAGCTGGCTGAGTCTATAATGCTGACATTGAGTGAATGTTCAGGAATATATTAACATCAACTTCCAATGAATCCTTTTAATGGGGTTGATCTTAAACTGACCCTGAGATTCAGTGGTCTGTCTTTGGATCCCACAGTGTCTTCCAGCATGATCCTGATGCAGTCTTCCTCTGGGAGGTTGGCTTGCAACTCGTTGTAGTCCAGTGTAACTCTGTTTAATCATAAGTGGTTGGCTCCGCTTCTGAAAATGCTTTGCTCCCAGGCTCGCTGGCTGTCAAAGCTGTCACTGAAACTGAGTAGCAATGTTGACTATTTATAGAATGCTTCATCTTTTCTAAATCATAAATTCTTTACAAATAGAGTTATAAAGTGGCAAGCTGCTCCATTTCAGCATTTTCTAACTCTGGTTTGACACTTCATTGGACTTGCATTCTGAGTGATGTCAAATACGGCGAGACTATACCTGAAGGCATGGATGTATGTACACGTAAACATTTATATTTGGACACTGACTATATTTTCTATCAATAGAAAGCATTTTGTGACTGGGCTGGGGTATAATTTTTATGGAACAGCTGTATGGCTTGGGCTGTTGTCTACAGTGATTAAGTAGCCACTAAGTAATTTCAGCTGAACTAACATGAGATTATGGTAGGTGTGTTGGAATTGGCTGAAGTTCTGGTGTTAATAATAGTGAATGATTTTCCTAAGAGCCCACCCAATGGATGCAGAGAGAAGCCATGTCAGTACATTATTTTGGGACATGGATAATTGCAAGTGAAAGTGTGGCATGGCTGATGTCCATACAAGAACACTGTCAGCATTGCCATTGCAATAAAAATAAAATGGGGGAATCTGGAACTCTTTCTGAAAGCAGCATGTACGACCATTTTTTTATGCTAATTTATGTGGTTCCATAAATGTTAGTTGTGTGTGCAGTTCCTAACAGTACAGTTAAAGAGAGATGGAAAAAAGTTAAGGGGAAAAAAAGTTGGATTAGACTTTAATCGGACTACCACAGCCATTGCTCTTTTGGTATGTTTGGCAGTTTAGAATGAGCTCCTCAAAGTTTTGAATTATCACTATTTGTGAAAATACAATGTGATAGTGAATGTCACTCTGAGTAGCTGGATGGGACTAGAGAAAATTATGTGGTACTTTGATTATAGCCAGGAAAGAATCACTGATGATAGGTGAGATTAAATAGGATAGGGACTGAATGGAATGTCAGTATTTGGGAGGGGAACAAATCTGCCCCAAGTAATAGTAATAGTAGATTAAATAATTTAGACATTTTAAACCTTGAAAGTCCATCTATATTGCAGGATTTTAGTTAGAAGCAATTGACATTGATTTAAAAGCAGACCATACTTCATAACCCTTCTCAATCACTTCTATTACAAATGTAAGAAATTGTATTGGTAGTAGAGCTCCCTACAGTGTAGTTTATCTGAACTTCTAGAAAGCTTTGGACAAAGTGATACAACTGAAACTTTTCTAATGCACTTTTATTCAACACAATTTGTCACTGCACACGGTACAAGGGATACAAAAATATTGGAGATGCAAGATACTACAGGTGTTGGGATATGGAGCAACAAAGATGTTGGATGTGGACAGAGTTCAACAAGTGTGCAATTCCAACATTTATTGTGCATCTATTGTTGGTCTGATAAAGTAACGGTGAGCAAATTTATGAAAGACTGAAGTCTGCATCGTGAAGGCATTTCCCACAATGATGTTGGCTAATTGTCCAGAGATGATTATGGAACAGCAAAATATCTCCAAGTCTGAGTGGTGTGTGATCGAGAAGGGAGAACTTGCTACTGGGGGAGTTTCCTTGCATCTGTTGCTAGAATTCCTCTAGAGGTTGTGACATGTAGCTAGAGTGCATCTGAAAGATTTGTTGGTCCTGCATAGTGGTGAAGAGTGAATGTTTAAGGGGATACATGGAAGCAAATGAGGTTGTTTGCTTTATTCTGTATGGTATTGAGTTATTGCGTGTTGCTGGAGTGGCACTTATTCAAGGAAGTAAAGAATACATCATAGTGCTCACTTGTTTCTTTTGCAATGGATTTGGGAGTTGGGTGCTGATATGCCTGTCTCTGCCCTCCTTGTGTGGCTATTGTCTTTAATGACAGGTTCTGGTCAATGGCGATCCCCAACATGTTGATGATGAGGAATATGTTGACAATAATGTCTTTGAATTCTCTTCAGAAATGACTTGATTCTCTCTTTTGTAGATTGTCATTACCTAACAATTGTGACATATGAATCTTACTATTCATTATCACAAGACAAGGGAGCAGAAGTAGGCCATTCGGCCCATCGAGTCTGCTCCAAGGAAAAGGGAAAAAAAGAAAAAGAAATGAGAAATGGGGGGGGGGGGGGGAGGAAAAAAAACTTTTCTAATCCCAATTTCCGGCCTTATCCCCATATCCCTTAATACCCCGACTATTTAGATATCTATCTATCTCTTCCTTAAATGCCTCCAATGATCTGGCCTCCACTGCTGTACCTGGCAAGGAATTCCACAAATTAACCACCCTCTGGCTAAAGAAATTTCTCCTCATCTCTGTTTTGAAACTGTACCCTCTAATTCTAAGATTGTGCCCTCTGGTCCTGGACTCACCCACCAAGGGAAACAGCTTGACCACATCTACTCTGTCCAGTCCTTTCAACATTTTAAATATCTCTATAAGGTCCCCTCTCATTCTTCTGTACTCCAGTGAGTACAGTGCAAGAGCCAACAAACGCTCATCATACATAAGCCCTTTCATTCTGGGAATCATCCTCATAAATCTCCTCTGAACCCTCTTCGACATCAGCACATCCTTCCTAAGATATGGGGCCCAAAACTGTGCACAGTATTCCAAATGAGGCTTCACTAGTGCCTCATAGAGCCTCATCAACACTTCCTTACTTTTATACACCATACCTCTAGACATGAATGCCAACATAGCATTCGCTTTCTTTACCACCGATCCGACCTGGTGGTTAACCTTTAAGGTATCCTGCACGAGTACCCCCAAGTCCCTTTGTACTTCTGTACTTTGAATTTTCTCTCCTTCTAGATAATAATCTGCCCGTTTGTTTCTCAACATCGAATCTCATCTGCCAGTTCCTTGCCCATTCTCCTAAACTATCTAGGTCTCTCTGCAACCTTCCTGTCTCCTCAATACTCACTACTCCTCCACCTATCTTGGTGTCATCTGCAAACATAGCCACAAAACCATTTACTCCATCATCCAAATCGTTACTGTACAAGGTAAAAAGAAGCGGCCCCAACACCGACCCCTGTGGAACACCACTAGTAACTGGTAGCCAACCAGAACAAGATCCTTTTATTAACTTGGGTCTTGTTACAGGCTGTCACATACTGTTTAATAATCTGAGAAGCTGGAAGTGGAACTGAACATTGTGTAATCAGCATTAATCATCTTTACTTCTGTCATTATCACAGCGTGAAGGTCATGGACAAAGAAGCAGATGACTGGGGAATTCCAGCAGCAATGTTTTAGGGCTGAGATCATCAGTCTCCAAGAACCACAAATATCTTCCTTTGTGTTAAAACTGACTTGGGCAATAGAATGTTTTCTCATTGATACCCATCAACTTCAATTTTGCCAGTGCACTTAGATGCAACTTGGTCAGATGTTGCCATGATACCAAGGGCAATCACTCCCTTCTCACCTTAGTAACTAAATTTTTTTTAATGGATGCTTGGGCCAAGGCTGGAATGACGTCTGGAGATCAGTAGACTCAGCAGAACCCAAACAGAGCATTGGTGAATAGGTGCCACTTGATTACACTGTCATTGACAACTTCCTTGAAAGCACTGATGATTAAGACAAGAGAGAGAGAGCAGTAATTGGCTGGATTTGATTGGTTCTATTTTTTATGGAGAGGGCATACCTGGGCAATTTTCTACTCTGTTGGCTTTGTAGGTGAACTGGAAAATAACTTGTCTGAAGGTATGGTTCTTGTGGAACAGAAGACCTATCCTATAGCTGTATGTTGACTGGACGCAAAGATTTTGCCTCTAATTCTTGACATCAGCGAGGAAATTAAATTGGCTGAAGATTTACTTTTATGAGGGTGGGGGCTCCAGGAAGAGGTGAATGTTTATGGATCATTTAGTTAGTGATTAAAAGCCATAGGTTAATGATAATACATGATATTTCAAGAATGATCAGCTGGCTTGAACACAAATCCTTGCAACATGAAACTCAACTTCAGTGCTGGTTCTGTGTCAAATAAGTAGTTTCTGCTTATTTTAGGTTTATAGCATTACCCTCAATTTGGAGAAAGTAAGAGCAAGTGGATTAAATTATTTACAGGTGATGGGGGAATTCATGCCTCAATAACTGTGATGCTTAGTGATATTCAGAAGGCAGCCTGGTCTATTTACATACATCAATATCACTTCAATTCTTTCTCATCAACCATGTCCTGTTTTATTGCATCTTTATGTCACTAAAAGCTTTTGATGGCAATTTATTTGGGAAATTATCCAAAAAGGGAGTTGGTGGTTTTATATCGGTCTTTAAGATGTCAACTTTAGGAACTTGTGAATGAGGCCTTTGACCATAACATTTAACATAGGAAATTGCTCAGAATTTCCTACAACTATTTGTTTTAAAATCAAAGTTTAAATCTGTGGGAACAAAAATTAATTGTGAAGTCATTACTTAAAAACTGAGGAATTCTTTTATAAGCTATATTTTCAGAAATAATTTTAAAAGGGCATGGGGTGAGTAACTGAAGATGAGAAACTTGGTTTCAAGTCAAAAAGCAAGCATGTGGGACTAAGCTAAACCGGTCTTCCAGAGAACCAGCACAGGCACAACAGATCAAATAGCATCCAACTGTGCTGCAAGTTTCTATGACTCAAAATAGAGGATGCTTTGCAATTTCTCATTTTTATCATAAGTTTCAAGACAAAAATTTATTGCATAAGACCGTTAAATGGCTATTGTCATTATAAACCACCTGCCACATTCTTCAATGTTTGTAGACTGAGGAAGATTCCATGGCTCATTCTTTTCAGCAATATACCACTGATACCAAAATAACTTATGGGGTGAAATAGCACTGTTGTTGTGTTACTGAAGTAGTAATCCAGGGGCTTGGTCTACTGTGGAGACAAGTGTTCAAATTATAGCAGCTGGGGAATATAAATTAAGATAATTAATTAATACTCAAGTAAAAAAACTCATGTGAATAATGGTGACATGTAATTATGGCTTAGTATAAAAGAAATTATGGTTCACTAATGTCCTTTAATGAAGGAAATCTACCATCCTGAAGCAATCTGACCATTATATGGCTTCAGACCACAGCAATGTGACTGACCTTTAGATACTTCCTGAATTGGTCAAGCAAGCCAGGAGGTTATATCAAAACCCCAACAAAATATTACATAAACCTCCTGCCTTCCCACTCAGCTGATGTTTCAATAGTCCCCCACAATGAAGAAGAAATGAGGTTATTAACTTTGGCTAAGGAACTTAAAATCCATCACTAAGACTCAGTGTCTCATTTGGCAGATCAAGCCCAAAAGAACACAACAGTCAGTCTGAGCCAGTGGCAGCTGAAGAGGGCACCAGTACAAGAAATAGACCAACTTAATCTCATCCTCATCAATCCATCAGAGCAAAATGACAATATTGGTAGGAGTGACCACCACCCAGCTTCCATTCTTCACACTTAGGACACTTGCTATTCTGTTATGTGGCACTACCATTGAATGGGACGCATTAAGAACAGATCCAGCAGCTCAGAATTGGAGTTACATGAGCTAACAGCATAAGCAGAATTGTATGCAACCCTATGTGCAACATTCCACACTCCACTGGTATCCATGCAGGGCCCAATCATGGATTATTGATGTAGAAAGGTCTGCCACTGGAACAGCAGCTGGGATAGTTGGAGTCAACCTGATGAAACTACAATACAGGACTACATGCATAATTAGCAGTGAGAACAACACTTAAACAGAGCTAAATGATTCTAACGGTCACATCAAATTCCTTCCACACTCAATCACGAATGGTAGTGAACTATTTAACACCCATTGTGCAATCTATTTGCATCCCTTTCTGGAATTCTCTTGGTGTCCAGCATAAAGACAAATCTGAAGAATGATTGCAATCATATTCACATGTTCCATAATCCAGCTTCATTATACCATGCCATTAATAGGTATTGAACAGGGCAAGGTCTACTTCTGGGGCCTTCATAACATCCAGACTGTGTGGTTGTGGACAACACAGACTATGTCACCTGTTGTTGAAGAATGTCCACTGATGAATTTCAGCACTGGACTTAAAGAGCTTCACGTGGCCATTGAGGATGTTACTGCTTGGTTCGGCTATTGCACATTTGCTAAGTAACAAGCTAACCACTAGAACATAGCACTAAGAGTAGCAAGACCATCAAATTGATTCTGGATGGTATACTTTAATGCCAAAGAATCAATGAAAATTATGATTACAGGAGGCTATTCTGCCTATTGTGTCCATGCCAACCAAAACAAACTCTTTGGACCAACTCAAATCCATTCTCAATCCATATTTGGTTACTGAAGTAAAAGTGTATGTTCAGGTATTTTTGTTTTTAAAGCCATAAAGCTCTCTCCTGTGTCATCCTTTATGGCAATGAGGTCTTAATTAACAGCACCCTTTAGCTGAAAATAATGCTTCAGCTCCCATTTTTGTGCTTCGTTCAATTAACCTTGTATCTATGCCCTCTCATAATTGACCTTCCTGCTGAGGAAAATTATTTATTAAACCCTCTCTAGGTTTCTTATAATTTTTACACACCTCAAGTAAATCTCCCTTCAGCCTCCTTTGTTCCAAAGAAAACAACCCCAGCCTGGCAAAACTCTACTCATGATAGGATTCTCCGGTCCCAGAAGAATCCTCACATATCTCCTCCGTCATTTGTTTGACCGTTAATATAGGATTTATTAGCATTAGTGACTCTGAATGAACTTCTACCCTAAAGGCTTCACAGAATATGAAAGAGAATCTAGTCTCAATAGGCTAGTCCAAGGAATATTACATCCAAAATATTACTTGAACTAAACTTGCAAGAGTAGGACTAGCTATGAAATTCAAACTAATAAAAACTGAAGGCCTGATGTCCTGAATTGATATCCATTTGGAATGAACTTTTGGTAATGGAGGGTAAATCCTTCAGTCAATGAAGAAAAAATTGAATGACACAATGGAGACTGTGGTGTCTTTGAGAATGGATGGGTTATAGTAGCCCATGTAGTACCTTTCCTCAATAATTATCTTGCGATTGCTGCCTTACTATCTTTGGTGTAGGTGGGAAGGAAAATAGCCATTGTTTAAACTGCTGCTTGCTTTCTGTTGGAGATTTGTTTGTGACGAAGATGGGATTAGGGTCAGCTATAACACTCTAAGCCCCTTGCCATCATTGCTCAATGTATAGGAGGATCAGATATTGAATAGTTACCAGTGACTGTAGAGTCATATTGTCAAGAATATTCATTACCTTCATGAACATAAAGTTAGAGAAGTAAGGGAAGAAACTATGAAGCTTACAACAAGCAGCAATAGTTCTTTTGGCTAAATATCCAAAGAGATGTTGGAAACAGTTGTCATGAGAGATCTAAATATCATTGAGGAAATATAAAGATCTAAAATGTTAGAATTAATCCTGTATATTTAATATATCCATTAACCAAACATACGCAGATGCACAGTCACAATGTCTAATAGATTATCTCATTTTAAAATCTCATTATGATCCTGGCAACATATGCAGAATTCTTTGTTGTCATTTGTAAACAACTGCACCCTTAGGATATCTTGACAGATATTGAAAGCTATTCCACAAGCGCAGCTGCATTAGCATTACATTTCCTGGCACAAAATGCACAGAAATAATCCTTTGATGTACAACACTAATAAGGCAATATATATTTTCAACAGGGAACTGTTATCTATATAACCCAAAAGAATGTGGTTCTAATCCCCTGATAAAGAGATCAGTATTGTGAGTCCAGAACAACATATTGTAGGGCACTTAGTAATATTTAGCCATGGATTTAAATGCTGAACAGTGAAATTGAGATTAATTTGGCTGAAACACTTTAAAAGATCAAATATATCGTTAGGAGAAATCTGTGGAGATCAGGATAAGAATAAAAGTCACAGAGAAAGCACAAAGCAAACAATGCCTGCATCATACCAGGGGAAAAATAAACAATGGTTTCTGTTTGAAAACTTTTCTTGGTGCAAAATTAATTTCAAATGGCTGCCTGGTGGACTTCTTTTCATGGGCCTATTTAAGGTAAATATCAATCCAGGTCATTCTTGTTGCTTTAAAACACACGTGATTTAGGAGAATTCACTCACTATGAATAGCTAACCAGACTTGGGCATACAATTCTAATCCCATACGAGAAATATGCCACGAATGTAAACTCTAAAATCTGTAGATTTTTACTTGCCTGTTTATTCTTTTGCTCACTTTGATAAAGAAGAATAGATAGTAACTATTCAGTAACATTCAAAAACAAGAATATAAGACATAGGGGCTAAACTGGAAAGCCATAGGTGCAAAGAATACAAGGAATCAACTTCAAACAGTCCTGAAGAAGGGTCCTGACCCAAGACATTGGCTGCTTTTCCCCACGGATGCTGCCTGGCCTGCTGAGTTTCTCCAGCATCAATGTTTTTCATCTAAATTCCAGCATCTGCGGGCCATTGTTTCTCTTCAAACAGTACCAACTTTGTGCGGCCTGCTCATTTACAGAATAGGTACAGCTGCTCTGCTGCATGGTTGCACATACTAGCAGGAGGCCAGTACCGTGAGTGGCTAGCACTGCATCCAGTTAACAGATTCCAGCATCTGCAGTCTCTTGTGTCTCCATAACTTGGGGCCCATTAGCTCCTTTTAAAAGGAAGTGCATTTTGGGTGCAGCATGTGGTGGATGACTGGGAGATCATGGCACAACACTGGAGAAAGCAAGCTCCATGGTATTCTGATGTTGTGCTCTAGGTCTTGATGAAGGACATGGAGAGGATGAGAGGTATCCTTTACTCGTGGGTGACCATAAAGTTAGTGCCAGAACTCAAGTCTTGTTTCAACCAATGCTGCAAAAAGATCTGAAACGTGGTCAAGATCAGTGAATGCGTCTTCAAACATGTTATCTCTTCGAATGCAACAGAAGGCCCAAACACCCTCAATACACCACATTGTCACATCACATACCTTACTTTCATTGGTTTGTCTCAACCTCAAACACTTAGCACTGTTACAATGTTAACCACCTGCACATTCTGCCAGCTGAACCATCAAGGTAGGTAAATCATCCAAACTCCGGGTGCACTTATCTTCTTCTTGCAGGGCAGGGTGGCACACAGCACAAAACTGTCAGGGGTTAGTAAATGTCTTTACCCCCTTGGAAGATGTACTGTCAGCCATCATGGAAATTGCATTTGCTGAGATTGTGGCTAGTGGTAGGGCTAAAGCTACAGGAGATGACTAAGTATTCATAACTAATCCTTCTTCTAGCATCTCATTTCTCCTTCCTCTTGCATTCTCTTCTGATTTACAAGCTGCAGATAGTATGAGCATGCATTTCTTACTTTCTCCTTCCTCTCTCACCACATCCCTCCTCCCTTTGCCATCCCTGCTCCCTTTCCCATCTCATCAAGAGCCCAACAACTGCAATCTGGCCAGGCAGTGAGAGATGAGTAACAGGGGGAACAAGTGAACAATGGTGAAGATGCACAGTTTCACAGCTGTAAGCACCAGCTCAGATACTGACACTGTATTGTTCAGGGAGAGCTTTGAGATAAGATCTGGGTGTGATGAATGACCTGTCAGTCAGGGGGCTTGTGTAGCGTAGGTGGCAGCTTTCCAGAAGACAAGGGGGGGGGGGGGGCACGTGAGTTCTGCTGCAGGGGATAAAAGTGAGCAGTTCCAAGAATATAGATGGCTAGAGAGATTGAATTACTTGGTGCATTGGTAGACCTGACAGGATGTTAACATGCAAAGTTATGGAGGGCAGAGTCCAGCCTGAAATTGGCACTGCACTTGTGCACCTTTGTCAGTGTGGGCATGGTAGACAACCCCATTAGCATTTTCTGGACAAAGCTCTGATGTTTCAGCTTCCATTAGAGCACAAGGAGCATCGAGTGTCTGTACAGTGGACGCTCATACAGTGCCACCATCATAGCTGCAGCTCCCAGTGTGCCTCCACAGGCTAGCAAGCTGCTTTCCAACAAGTTTTTAGGTTTGCTGAACTGTCACCTTGGGAAAGTGTCAGTGGCCCAAATCTGCTCACTTTTCCTAGGATGACTGCATACTTCTCCAACCTCTGTCACTCCACCTGTGGCCTTCATCTTGCCTGTCAACAAGCTCAAACTGCTGCTACACTTGCAGTGACACTACAACATAATAGTATATGCTTTAGGCCCAGAGTGGCTTGAGGTCATCCTTCATGGCCATTTGCAACAACCGCCCCACCCACTTAATATCACTCACCCACTACCAGCCATGCTGCCATCAGTGAGTAGCAGTGCGACAGAGTGGGAAGGCAAAGGCACTTGGAACACGGGCATGGAGGAAGTTGTTGATTCTGCGCTTTGATTTTATTAACTTGATGACTGGCCTTCTGCTTTTTGAACTGCGGCCAAGAAGACATAGCAATGTTCAACAATAAAGGAACAAAATGTTGTAGAACATTTGTGAATAGGGAATTTGGTTGTGCTCACAGGGATAACAGTTGGATGGTTGGCTTACAGAAAGGGAATGAATTGGTTGATCTTCCCTTCCTCTTTCTTTTCCCCAACTCTTGCTCCTCAGCTGCTCATTGTATTGCTGGTAGTGAGGTCTGTGTCCTCGTGTTGCTGCCGAAGACCACCACAAAATCTTGATACATGGTCTATCAAATACTGCAGGGTTGTCTTCAAGTGCTCCAGGCAGTAAGACATTTTTCAGTATGCCAGTGGTCTCCTCTATCACATTTCATTTGGTGGACATGTCTTTCGTTGCTTGCATGTGGCACAGTGGTATTTAGATCCATACAGAGACATGCCCTGTCTTGTCATCAGATAGCCTTTGCAAATCAGTAGCTCCTCTTTAGTTTGTCTTGTGAGCTGCAAGCATATAGCACAGTAGACTGCTGCAGAATGAAGGTATGATGACTACTGTTAAGATACCCGCATTCATCTGTAATGATTTTCTGCCAACGAGAAATTAAGTGAATAGAATCCCTTGCAGTCACACTACATCTCAGAGTCAGCTGGTGCTGCTTACAGATTGTTGTGCATGCAGCCAACATCATCCTGCATCATGGAAAAGTCTGCAGTCTTCATGCCTGTTGCTCACTTTGTCTGTTTTCTGGCAAGAGAGAATGCAATCTGGTCATGCCTCTTTGAATATGGAGCATTTTCCTTTATGCTGCAAGATATACTGTAATCCCTGCCTTTTGGTTAGATATTCCAAATATCTCCATTCAAAAAGCAGGAGGATATACAAATGTTTGTAGTCCTGACAGTTTCTGGCAAAGCAGACCTTGCTGTGCTCTGAGATTGCCACTGTGGTAGGAGCTGGTGGCAGATTTCAGGAAGGATGTTCTTACTGATGTTCAGGCACTGTTCTTCATTCAATTTCAGGTGTGGAACTGCTCCATAAATGCCTACTACCATTCCCATCACCTGCCTCCTCACTTCCTCCATCCTCCTCCTGCAGTTTGCCCTGCATTGCAGGACTTGTGCTCATTCTCACAGACATGTTGCATCTAGGGGAGTTACCTACTAAGGCACCCATATGAGAATAACTGGTATACGAAGAAGAACTGAAGTCCTTTAGCACCTGCCACACCATTCAGTGTAGCCTTTTGCAACTTATAAGAACTTTAGGAAGCAAATAATCTTTGTAGAATAATCATTGTAGCTATCACTAGCTATCAGTCAGTATCTAACCTAAATGTAGCTGAATCTGTACAAAACACTGGTGGAGATAGGCGAGAGGCAGGAAAGTGAGGGAGTGAGCCTTCCTGTCGTCAAAGATATTTTTGGCTGTAATAGGTTAAATAAGAGTGGTCAACCTCAATGTCAACACTAGTATCAAATCAGGATGTACATTGATTACATCATGCTCTTCTTTCTCTGAATGCTTTTGGTGGGGTGATTCTGTGCATAGATGAGCACCTTCATCTGCATGACATCCAATGCGACCTTGCCACAACTTGGATGTCATTTGGGAAATGAAACAAGATCCAAGTACCTCAACAATGTACGCTTTACAGCAGAGTTTTGCTTTGCAAATGTAATAGCTTTCTCTGTGTAAAAGTATGTATAAGAATGTCTGGTGTACATAATCAGTATTTTACCACAGTTGAGATATTGTTCTTGTTGATGTTGCTGTATCATCTTTTGGCACTTTCACCTCAATTTTGTGAAATGATCATGCTCATCAGTTGTATAAACAAGATTAGTTTTGGGCAGATCCAAATAAGGTTTGAATTTAACCTGACCATGTAAAATAACCTTATTCAGGAAACGCTGAGTATATAAGGATATCCTAGTTCAGTGAATAGCACTGTTAAATATTCAACCACAGGGTTCTTTTTATTGCAGAGTGAAGTGTGATAATGACTGCTCCGATGTCATTTCTGGAAATTGGACCAGGCATTTCTTGGCATGAATTCTGCTTTCACATCTCACATAAAACAAATCACATTATTCCCTGTGGAAATCTGGAGCTTTGCCGAGGACATTAGCACACACTGTCCTGGGAGTACCACACATTGGACACTCCTGGGATAATTGGGTTTTATTAAATCTATACTGGACAGGGACACTGCTGAAGTAAGTCCTAAAAGTTACCTGATGAAGGGTCTTGGCCCAAAACATCGACTGTTTATTTCCCTCCATAGATGCTGCTTGACCTGCTGAGTTCCTCCAGCAGTTTGTGTGTATTGCTCCTAAAAGTTACCTTCCATCTTTTGCCTCTCAGCCCTTCCCTCTCAATAACTACCCTTCTCCACAACCCCTAGTACCAATTCCCAATCAACCCTGGCTCAGACTCCCCAACTGCAAACCCTCCAAACTCATCCCCACCCTGAATGTATTCTCTTTGACCTCAACCCTCCTTCGTTGTTTTCCCTCCATTCCTACCTCTCAACTATGTGCTGATCTCCGGCCAGCTGACACCACCCAGCTCCAAAAAGTTGCTTCCAATCCAGTACCTCACCCTCTCCTATCCCCCACTCCCAGGCCCCTATCAATGCAGCAACACTCAGCCCCAACTAACCTCTGATGCAGCAGCCACCTTCCTTCCTTCCACTGTCTCCTCCTCCACATCATCCTCATGCCTGTCAAGGCCTTGGGCCTCATGCTGCTGTAGTTTGGACCAACAGACTCATAAGCGACTTGGTCATGGGCATGACTACAACAACCATATTGTTTGGCTTTCACACTACACTGCAATCTTTAGCCCAATTTTTTCTAACAGAGCCACAGTACAAATAATGCCATAAAGATCACTGCACAAGAAACATTGATTTGTTTTAAATGATTGCATTTTGTATAACACATTTGAGTTGGTAAAATATAGTCATTTCTTGATGAACCGATTCCTCTTTCTATATCACAGATCTAACTTACCAAAATACTTAGTTATTTTCACTGTACCCATTTCTAATGAATTAAGCTTTTGGCAGTTCATTGGATATGATTTCAATGTACCATAAACATTTCCATTATTCTAAAATACCAATCATTTCTCATTCTAAAGGTTCTGGAAATTCTTTTGCTCATCTTCAAACAAAACATTGCAGAAACCTGACAACTCTGTTCTGTGAACCTCACAATTGAAATTCTCATTTATTCTGTGAACTTCTTGTGAAAACTTGCGTCATTGAAGTCTTTTGATAATCAGAGACACTTAAAAACTGTTCTAGTCGATGTAAATAATTAAAACAAAAAATAAGCTTAATTAAGTCATATAGAAATTAATTGAACACTTTAAAATTAAGTAAAATGAATTTTAAAAAAAAGGACAACCGCATATTTACAATTATAGTCAAAGTCAAGGACCCCATTCAAAAGAATGGGCCACGTAACATATGCCAGTCATCCCTGACTTAAAGCTTGAAGGGCCAGGAGTGAAGTGCATTTGGTTCCTCAGCTCAGGACTTCTGTGCTCCATTCATGCACACAATGCTGCGTCTGGCGGCGGAGTGGGAGGTCAGGTGCATTAACTCTTTACTGACTTCCATGTTATAATGCAGAAGGCAGAACAAGCTGTCTTGCATGGTGAAGTCAGCCAGAGGTTCTCCATGGAACTAAAATATCGATGTGTTCCAGCCCAATAGGTTTTATCAACCCAATGTATGTCAACAAATTTGTTCCAGATTTGTAGTGCAAAATGTGCTATTTTGTTGTAATCTGCCTCTGAGATTCAGTTCCATGGAAGTTAATGGAATAGATTCTGGAGGCTGATGGCAACTTGCGTACCGTTCCAAATAAGGTGTTGAGATCTACTGACTGAAGTTGAGTTTCATGAGGTTTTGATCTCAGTTCAGTGTCAAATGGAATGTTCAGAGTATGTACCATATTGTTCAGATGGAATGGGAATCGGGAGCTGAGTTCCTGGAAGAAGCAAAAGCTTTCTTTCATGTAGATTGTTTATTTTTAATCTAAAATGTGAGAAAGTCTATCATTGCTTGACACTTTGCACTGTTACACAACTTTGTCGAATGATTCTTGCATTATATTATAATGGTTCCCGCATATAGTTGTCAGAGATTAATTGAATTGTCTTCACCACTGGTTTGTATGCTTAAGTGAATTATCAGAACAAAATGTTTCATTAATCATCATTAACTACATACATTGAGAGCAGTAGGGCATATTTATTTAAAGTTGAATGGTCTATTTTTTGTCCATCTTTTCTTCTAATATCCCATTTCCTGACCAGCTGTGACAGAACATTTTACTCAACAGTTTGAGCTCTTGAACTCCTGGGTCAAGGTTCCAAAGTAGAAAAAATATTGAACCTAATAAAGCCAGTGCTGCTTTATTAACAAAAACCTAAAAAAGATTTCATTTCCTTCACACAATATCAGTCAATGATATTTTTTATAAGAGGATCTGTCAGTTTATTTGCCTGTGAATTTTTTTCATTCCTACTCGAGTTCAATCAAGTTACCCAAAGAAGGAAAATACAAACTGCTGGAGTAACTCAGCAGGTCGAGCAGCATTTGTGAGGGGAAAGGAATTGCCAGCGTTTTGGGTCGAGATCCTGCATTAGGACTGAGAGTACAGCCAGTATAAAGAGGAGAGGGTGAGGAGTGAGACAGAGGCTGGTAGGGTGATAGATGGACCAAGGGGGGGGTGAGGGTTAATGGGCAGAGGAAGCCAGGTGCGGGAAGGGGGAGGTGGAGTTGGAGATAAGGCAGGTGGGTAATAGGTGGAAGCAGACAAGGAAAAAAAGGGCAGATAGAGCAAGGTGAGGGGAGGGTGAAGGTGGAGACGGAGGCTAGAGGGCGATAAGTGGGGACACAAATCGTACAAGTGCTGGAATGTGATAAGGAAGGTGATAATGGGAACCATTAAGGGAAGAGATGGGGGATTAAGATGGGGGATTTGGATTAAGGGGGGGGCTGGAGGCAAGTATGGGGAAAGGGAACAAAAATAGGAGGACCAGAGGCGGATTGGAAGGAGAGACAGATAGGAACACGGGGGTAAGATTGGTGGATTTATAGTAAATGCCAATGGATAGTTTGTTTCCTGAGGTGGAGACAGAGAGACCCAGAAAAGGGAGAAAAGTGTCAGAAATAGTCCAATGGAATTTGAGAGTGGGGTGGAAAGGTGATTAAAATTGATGAGTTTCACACAGGTGCAGAAAGCAGCACGATTGCATTCATCAGTGTAACGGAGAAAGAGTTGAGGAATGGTACCAGAGAAGGTTTGGACCAAGGACTGTCCCACGTAGCCAACGAAAAGATAGGTGTTGCTGGGGCCTGTGTGAGTGCTCATGGCTACACCTTTGATTCGTTGGAAGTGAGAGGAATCAAAAGCGAAGTTGCTCAGCGTAAGAACAAGACATTTGAAAGATATGGGTAATAAATGTGTTGTTTTTAAACCCTAGGGCTAACCAAGTTAATAAATTGATTTTTTTACTTGACCCTCTAAATTCCCAGTATTCTTGTGACTTGACTACATCAGTGCTAATTATAGGTAGGAAGTAGTGCAGAAGTACATGAATTGGACTGTGGGAGCTTGCATGAAGCAGTGTGATTCTAAATTAAAAGTTGGTATTTATTCAGGAAGTAAGTTAATAATAATATTCGCAACACTGTTAGTTTATTGCTCATGGCAAAAGAGGACTCATCTGTGTGGGGAAGTGCTGGGTCTGCCTCTGTGCTTTAGATTCAGAGCCATGGTGCTTGGCTAATTTAAAATAGTTTGCTAATCACAGTCATGTGTTTCGATGTTCACAGCATGTTTAATTTAAGTGTCCACCCATGTTTTAAGAATGATGGTTTTAATGATGGCTTCCTAATCTGTGACACAGTGAAAGCAGCATTTGGAGCCATTCTGTTTCTGAATATGAATAATCCATCCTTACAAAAATGAAGTAAATGCAGGATAAACAAATAATTGAAAAGCAGTTTTCAGGCAAACATTTTCATCTTTAGGAGAATCTTCTGACAGTATGCTGTTGGAGCCTTGAAAGGGCACAGTAGAAATTCTGCAATATGTTGCAGTGATTTTGCAACCATTAATTAAATTTCTGTTTGTGCTCCCAGAGGGCAACAGCTGGTAAATTATTCCTAGTGTCTTTTCACAGCTGAATCAAGCCTATTTTGTTAGTATCTTGTTTCATTATATGTTTGGATAAAATAAGGCTTGTTTTAGAGACCGTTGCAATTACAGTAGGTATCATTTGAGTTGTTAGAGAGTTGCTGAATTTAAAGCTAATTATATGGCTGCTTTGATATTATGCAGTATATTATATATTATAAATATACACATATAAAAATAATTTCAAGGCATTGGATCTGGGTCAATGATCATGAAGCTGCATAAGGAAATACATTTGTTTGTGTCTTCTATCCTGGGAATTGGGAAAACTGTCCTCGTTAGTTTGGCAACAACAGCCAGAGCATTAAAAATTGATTGTCCTGAGTAATTTTAAAAGCAGACACAGGCTTATGAAATCCATGGCCACATCTGCTCTGATGCTGATTCCTGTATCAAATGAACAATGTGTCCTTTGTTTCCAAGTTGCTGTTCTTGAAATTGTCTTTGTATGGAAGGATTCATAGTGTAAAAAAACATATCAAGGCCCAATGTTATTTCCTATCAGTTTAGGAATCAATATATAATGCTTAAAACCATCTGCTGTATTCGAGCATGAACTTATTATATTGTTCACCGTAATGACACATCAATCAATAGCAACATTTTAATTAGAATTTGACCCAACTCAATGACCTACCAGGAGAAGTAGGCCCATTAGTGCAGCAAGAACATGCACTTCCAAAGTACCCCAAATTAGTTCATGTTAGGGGGACAAAATAGTGAACACTAAATGGAAAATGAAGATAGAAAAATGATGAGTTTGGGAAGGGAATCAAAGACAAGAATTTTTAAGAGGAGGGTGATGGGAGGGCAGAATCAAACAGTCCCAAAATTTGATCATATTAACTGATCAAATAAAGAGTAATAGTGGAGCTGAGGACAAGGAGACTGAAGGACATGTATAGTGATTCCTGATGTGGGGAGAGATTTGAAAGCAGGAATGGCATTAATGAATTTACTTGAGTTTAGAGATTGGTGCCAAAGGATATAAGAGACAATGATCTTGTGAATTAAGGTCAGTCTGCCATGATCTGAATGAAGCTGGTTATAGTAGAGATGATTTCCTAAATGTTCAAGCTCTGTAAATTGCAGTAAACACATTGTGCAATTACATTAAGCCTCCAAAACTCATTCCATTGGCTCAGTACTGAATCTCTTACTTTTTGTGATGTATATTTGGAGGTAAGTGTAGGGATGTGACTTTGCCAGTGATAAAAAACTTAGAAGGGTTGTTGATAGTGAAAAAATATTAACAGAATAATTGGATGGACACAAAGGTGACAAAGAGAATAGATAATGTATTCGAGAAGGGAAACAAGGTAAGAGAATACACAATAAATGGTAGGATGCTAAGAGGTGTAGAGGAATAGAGGGATTTTGCAGTGCAATTCCGCAAATCCTAATAGTGCCAGATTAAGTGGATAAGATGGTTAAGCGGGCATTTATCAACCAAGCCATACAATATGAAAACAGGAAGATCAAGCTAGAACTTTATAAGAGGTGGGCCACAGAAAGGCTATGGTATACAGTTGTGGGTATTACATTGTGGAAAGGATGTGTGAGCATTCTCAGAGAAGATTTACAGTAATGTACCAAGATGTTGCCATGAATGAATAACTCAAGGAACAAAGTGAATAGGAATGAGCAACTTCCCTTACCTGGATGAGTACTTGAAGGGAATTAACCAATTAGGCAACAGATAGATCCCTCCATTTTGGCCAGTATGGACGTAATGAGCCGAACGTGCTCTTTCTGCAGGAGGTGTTAGTCAGAATAGGCATCGATTTGTGGGGCAGGTATGTAAGTGGGAGGGGCATGGAGGGGAAGTTACAGGAAGAGCATTAAGGGAAGGAGGTTCATGGAAAGGTATTGAGGGGAGAGGTTCATGAGGGGCATAAGTTAATGTCTCAAGTCAATTAACTTTTCATCATTGACCTGAAACATTAATTATCCTTCTCTCTCCATGCTACCTGACCTGCTGTGGATTTCAAGTATTTTCTGTTTTTATTCCAAAATGAACAGTGCTGTGTTGTTGAAAATCCAGTTAGCCTGGCATAGAGCAGAATTGTGCATTTTGGTGGGAACATATTCCCCAGTTCCTGTTAATAATAGGGCAACGTGCAAAATTCACCTGCTGTGAGATTTTCAAGCTCACTTTCACTCACAGAACAACCAGGTTTTTACTAACCTCCATTCCCTTGAAACTATGCTTTTAAAGGGCTGACACTCAAACTGGAAATTTTATTTTCACTGAGGTCTGTGCTCTCCTATAACTTCAGATGCAACTTCATCTGCACCCTTTCTGCTTTGTCTTTGGTTTCAGGACATGGTCACTCATGGCTTCCTGGCTTCAGGATTATTCCAGGCTGTTGCATTTGATCTGACACTTCTCAGTTTGTTGCTCACTGTTGCTTCAAGGAGGTTACCCAGATTCCATAATCAAGGAAAGGAGAGGTCATCTACTTTATTGTCAGCCCCAGAAGCAGGCAGAATGAACATGGACATTTTTCTGCGTTGTAGGGTTCCCTAAAGTGCAGGCTTTGATATACTGCACTCATGGCCTTGCAAAGATCTGCTTGGAGTGCCTGACCTGGCCCTGGGGAGGTGGGTTCTTCTTGCATAAGCAATATGCTTCCCCTGGATATTGTTCTTCATAAGCCTGTTTAGACCCCTTGAAGCACTTTCCCATTCTTCTCTCATTGAAGTATTTATGCATCCATAGCAAAACTCTCCTGTAACTGGAAGTGTGTTCCTTGTGTGGTGATGTCCCTTTAAGAGTTGTCTGCAAAGGTTGCACTTGCCGTGTTACATACTGAGAACTGCGAGAATGTGCAACATATCAATTGGGAACACTGGTCTGAATCTGCAAATGCCAATTTCAGCTCAGCATTATACAGGGGAACCTGACAATGCTGTTCTGTGAATCTCACAATTGAAGTTCTTGCTTTTTAGGATGATTGCAAAATGGTTTTAATGGCATGGAATAATTTCTAGACCACATTAAAACAGTGGTTCATATTGTTGCTTGTAATAAATGCTCGAATATGAAAACCAATGAAAAGTTCTGAAATAAAACCTACTTATCAAATCTCCAGACGTTTTAGTGCAGGAGATGGTTTTTAACCTATGATGCCATCTTGATCCTGGCCATTCTGATCCCAATGCATTTCCTTTTTTAAATTTTCTTTTATACATTGTGATTCATCCACATTTGGCCAATTGTTCTAACATATTCTACATTATCATAACCTTTCGTGAGAAATATTCCTTCTGATCTTTGCCTTTTTGCTTTTTTTGTTCATCAAATTTACGCTTGCTTGTCACAATTCACTGAACTGTACAAATTCTTAATAATTAACATGCCTTTCAAAATTGCTCAAAGTTTGCCCTCTCGTTGAAACAGCCACTGTTTTCAGGTCTCTTGTTTTCAATCCAGTTAATGGGCTAATTAATCTAATTTGCACCTTTTCCATGACTGCAATATCTATTCCTTGATGAAATGCTCACAACCAACACAGTATACCATCTGTGGCCTCTTTTATGCCTAATATAGTTTCTTCATCATCTCCTCGCTTTTCTTTTTTAATGGAAAATCTAATCACCATTTGCATGTGTTTTCCACTAGCAACATAAGCACATTGGAGAAATGGCCCACTAAAATATTGGTTTGATTGATCCTTCTGCTTTTATTACCTTTTTCCCTTTTGTTTTACTAATAATATTGGAGGGAATAACTTCCCCAAATAAGTGAAAGTAATTTTAAACTAACAAACTTCAGCAAATTAAACACTAATCATTCAACAAATGCTTCCTGTTTACATTTTAAAATTTACTTCCTTATTTGGTTACCGCTCCCCAGCCACTGTCAGAGTCATGCTTTAACTCAGAGATATTTGATGGTACAAGTATTGTCTTAATGACTCATCTCCGCTTAGTGCCATTTCCTGAATAATTTCATTCTGTTTAGCAAATCACCACAATGAGTTTGAACCTCCAATCTATAACCTCATTTTACTACATTATTGGTATTACTAGATCTTTTCAGTATTTGTCTATTCTATGTTCATATTTATCACCATTTTCTGTCTGAAGGTAGAAAGGAAAACAGAGGAGCTACAGGCACACCATTAATGGTTTCCCAATTCTGGCCTATACTTGATTTTCCCTCACTTCACACCCAGGAGGTCCCTCACTTTCTCTGATGGCCCTTCACAATGATGTAGATGAGGTTAAAAATACAATGATCTTATTGTTTCAATCTTAGCAGATAAATGACTGATTGTTTACAAGCCCCATGAAACATAAATGCCACTGAAGGTCTGAAGAACTCCTATTCCATGGTTTAACATGTAAAGACCCCAGGTACTAGACCACAAAGTGCAGTCATTTTAAGTTGAACAATGAAACTTTACAGACATTTCTAAAGTCAGAATAACAAAAATGCTTTTCCAGCTGTACGTTAGTAATTGAGAACACACCGACTGAGCATGATTATCACCTATATACCTGAGGAGAATTAATCCACAGAAACAAAAAGAATCCATTTGACTAACCACAAATGATGAAACAGGTGTCACAATAACCTTGCTAATTGTGATCTGTGGACATCGCCAGCTGCTTGTGATGAAGCGTAAATGACTTGAGTGGTGAAAAGAAGAAAGAACTTAGAATCATAGAACCATAGAATCTTACAGCACAGAGAGGGGACATTCAGGTCCTCGCATATGCTGGACCTTTGAACAAGCTGTCCGAGTTAGTCCTATACCCAAACTTGTTTCCCATAAGACTACAAATCAATTTCTTTCAATATCATTTTCTTTCTTTTTCACTGTTCTCATAGTCTGATTCCACCCCGTTTTCAGTTAGAGCATACTAGAACTTCGTAATTTTTCATTTGGATTCATCTCTTCATTTTCCCCTCTAGCTTTTATTTCAAATCTACGGCCTCTGCTACCAACATCCTTGCTAGAGAAAGCAATTTCTCCCTGCCTATTTTACCAAAACCCCTCACAATTCTGAATATCTGTATTTAAACTTCTTTTAGCTTTCTCTGAGTCTGAGAACAGCACACACTATATGTATTAAATATTATTTAATGAGAATAGTCCATGCTTTTAAAACCTCTCTAGAAAACCGATCTCCATTGTCCACGTTAACCTCCTGGCACATTTCCTCTGTTTCTTCCACAATGCCTTGATATCTTCAGTAAAGTGTGGTATCCAGTGTAGAGCACAATATTCCTGCAGAGGCCTAATCAGTGATTTGTAAAGGTTCAAATTGTGTTTGTATTCAGAATTGTACTAACAAAGCCAAATATTGTACTTACTTCCTTAATTGTCACATTTAACCATGACATCTTTAAAAGAATTTAATGTGTATGCCCCTATCTCTATGATCTTGTAAAACCTCAAAATAGTATCATTTATGTTATACTGCCTCTTTATGTTGCTCCTCACAAAATTCATCACCTCGTTGTTGTCCACATTTAGTTCCATCGGCCATGATCTTGCCTTTGTCACAGATGTCCTCCAGCAATCTGTACCTTTCCTCCTCATTGTTTCCTACATTGCAAAGCCTGCGTGCACTTTGAAATTCTACCATCTATAACCAAGATAACATCATTTAAAAAATTTGCAATTATACATCAGGTATCTTTTTGTTTTGTAATGGTTTGTGATTTAGTCAAAAAAGGGAAACTTAGAAGTATGAAACAAATCCTGAATTTGAGCCTCAGTATGCAGCGAACCAACTTTTGAAGTGGTCTACATCACTCGCTTTGGTCAGCATTCAATGTGAATGGCATTTTTTTTACTGTTTGTTCCACTGTGTATGGTCTTTGAGTACATGTCTAATAATTTTCTGATTGACAATTCATTAGGCCCATTTTGTGAAAAAATTGTTTACCATCAGTAATCAGCTACCTAAATCAGATTATATAATTTTACCAACAATTCAGATAGATATAAGAACATTTTTCCCGAGTAAAGTCACAGCTAAAAATGATTGCTGTTAACAGCTGGATTGAGTAATCCTGATGAAAAAGTGATTATGGATGCTTTACAGAGTCTGACCCTGATCTTGGACCAAGATATGATTTTTTTTGGAGTTCACATGCTCTTAAGTATTTGATGTGTTGAGTCTGCTGCACTGTGTTACCCTGTGGGAGCTTCCCATTCTGTCCCACACTTTCAACACATTTTCCTTCATGGATTCTTAAATAAACTTTATGCTCTGAGTGATGGTGTCTGTTTGTATCATTTATTTGTTATAATGTTCTGATCCATGTTCTAATTCTTGAGCTTTAGAGTAGTGGTGCTGTGGAGTAAGTTATCAGAAAAAAATACGGAAATATAGATTTAAGAGGAATCTTGGCTTTTTGTACTTTAAGGCATGTGATGGTAAAATAATTTCAGTCAAAAACATTTTGCTGTGGCCTAAGGATCTTTAGTTGCTTCAGTGTTCCACTTAAGTGCTGCAGTTGGAGCATAACATGATAGTAAATTATAATGTACTGGCCTGATGACTTTGACATGCATTGAAACACAGGCACTAAACTTCACTGCTGTTAGCTCACTTGCAAATGAAATAACTCTGATTACTTTTTGTTGTTTTCTGGAGCATTATTTCCTGCTGTTTGTTTTTACATTTTTAAGCCAGTTACAACTAGAAAAAAATGTGTGCAGTTTTATGATGGAATCTACAAAGGAAACACTATCCTGGTTATCTTTAGCAATCACTGCAGCCTTTAAAAAAGACAGTGGCTTTTGGTTCTTTATGTACCCATAGTATATTATCAGAATATTTTAATGTTTACTTAGTCATGTGGTGCTGAACTCTGTAATGTCATAATGTAATGTAACATAAAGATGCATGCTTAGCCCACTGCTCTACTCTACACTCATGACTGTGGCTAGGTACAGCTCAAACGCCATCTATAAATTTGCTGATGACACCACTGTTGTTGGCAGAATCTTAGATGGCAGTGAGGAAGTGTACAGGTGCGAGATTGTTGTTACAACACCACCAACCAATCTCGCACTCAACATCAGCAAGACCAAGGAAATGATTGTGGACTTAAGGAAGGGGAAGTCAGGAGAACACACACCAGTCTTCATTGAGGAATCAGCAGTGGAAAGGGTGAGCAGCTTCAAGTTCCTGCGCATCAACATCTCCGAGGATCTATCTTTGGCCCAACACATTGATGCAATCACGAAGAAGGCATGCCAGCGGCTCTACTTCATTAGGAGTTTGAGGAGATTTGATATGTCACTAAAGACTCTTGCAAATTTCCACAGATGTACAGTGAAGAGCATTCTGACTGGTTGTATCACCACCTGGTATGGAGGCTTCAATGTGCAGGATTGAAAGAGGGTTGTAGACTCAGCCAGCTCCATCACAAGCACAATCCCCCTCACCATCAAGGACATCAAGTGGCGGTGCCTCAAGAAGGCAGCATCCATCATTATCATTCCCTCTTCTCGTTACTACCATCAGGGAGGAGATACAGGAGCCTGAAGACCCACACTCAACATTTCAGGAACAGCTTATTCCCTTCCACCATCAGATTTCTGAATAGTCCATGAACACCACCTCATTATTCCTCTTTTGCACTATTTATTTATTTTTGTCACTTTTAGTAATTTTTATGTCTTATGGTCTTGTGCTGTACTGTTGCCGCAAAACAATAAATTTCACAACATATGACAGTGATAATAAACCTGATTCTGTCTTGTCGGACAACATGGCACATACTGGGCTTAATTTAATTATTATCAGTTCTCCTTATTGATTAATTCTGGACCCCACTTTGGGCTGTTTTTGGGTCAGTGCAAAGATGGGTAATACCCTGCTCTGCATCGAGGTATTAATTAAACCAATCAGAAGTCCAGATCACAACAAAATATATAGAAAATAAATCCCTTGTATGTATTTTGAATCCTTTATATCTCTTACAAAATGTCCCAAAAAGTTCAACAGCCACTGAAGTACTTTGATAGTTAGTTTACAGCAGTACTCACAGCATCATGATGATGAGACTATTTGTTTTAGTAATGTTAATTGAGGTGTAAATATTTGCAAGAATACCAGGGAAAACTGTTCAACTTGCCTTTCAAAGTACTGCCTTGGGAGCTTTTAGGTCATCAAGAGAGCAGATGGGACCTAAATTTAACCTCATCTGTCAAACAGCTTTTCCAACTGTGGAGCACTCCATTAGTACTTTAACTGACACTGAGTTCCTCCCTGAACAGGAACCAAAACATCAGGGAAGAGTACTTCTGGAAGTGGAGGCTCAAACCAAACCCAAAGTAATAATGCCTGCTTTTCATCTTGTTAGTAGGGGCATCAAAAGCACCACGAAGGTGATTTTCTACAGTAATAGTGTAAGATATGATCCCACTCCTACATGTTCCAGAGTGATGCTGGACCACAAACTAAGCTTCATAGACCATCTAAGGGAGGTAGCTAGAAAGGCAGAGGCAAATTTCTGTCTGATTCAGCAACTGGCAAGTCCAAACTGCACCAGTGCTATGGACATCAGCAAAGGCCCTTGTCTTATTGGTAGCTGAGTACTGTGCATTGGTGTGGGCCTGTTGCTGTTACATCCATTTACTTATGTCCAGCAGACTAGTGCATCACTGGAACCATCACATCCACTGCAACAGCCTGGACAGCTGTGCTGGCAAATATCTCCTTCCATCCATTGCAATGCTGCTAATCTCTATGAAATCCAGCCAATTGAGGAAATTAAACATCTCTCCATCCACTCCAGTATGCAAGACAAGTTTTTCACTGTACCTTGGTACAAGTGACAATAATAAACCAATACCAGTACCATTGCCATCATTTGAAGCTACATAATCCCTTCTGGTCCTATGCCATCAACTTCCAGCAAGGCAATTTCAGCCAAAAGATGAATAGAACTTACAAGAAGTCACAAACAGCAAGTGTGAGATCCAAAGCAGAAGGTCCTGGCTTTGATTTGCCGCTTGGGTTATGGGCATCACCGAATCAAATCTGCACAGACCATGGGAAATGTGGATGCATGTTGCACAAATAGAAAATAAGGACTGTGGTTGTGATGAGAAAAAAAGGTACATCTGGTAATTCATTGCCCTATCCAGAAACACAAAGTGATTCACACTGAAGCAATATTGTGCTTAAACATCCAAATATAAAATTATGCCTTAAAATCACCAGCAACACAGAAGGGTAAGGCACTGCATTAGAGAGTCAGCTGGGAACATTATGCACATTTCCAAAGTAGGATGGGAACTCATCTTTCTCATTCAGAGGCAAGAATACTACATACTTGGGTTTCCTTGAATATGTGTTTATATATCTTGGTGCTATGCCAAGTACTTCTGGCACATTGGCCTTCATAAGTCAGGGCATTGAGTATAAAAGCTGAGAGGTCAGGGTGCGGTTGTACAGGATGCTGTTGAGACTGCACTTGGAGTATTGTGTTCAGTTTTGGATGCTCTGCTAGAGGAAAGATGTTATTAAACTGGAAAGAGTGCAGAAAGAATTTACAAGGATGTTGGCAGGACTTGAGGACTGAGATATAGGGAGAGGTTGGACAGGCTAAGACTTTATTCTTTAGAGCATAGAAGACTGAGAGGTGATCTTATAGAGGTGTATAAAATAATGGGGATCATAGATAGGGTGAATGTACTCAGTCTTTTCCCCAGCATAGGGGTATCAAGAACTAGAGGGCATAGGTTTAAGGTGAGGGGGGGAAAGATTTAAGAGGAACATGAGGGGCAACTTTTTTTTACACAAAGGGTGGTATCCATGTGGAATGAGCTGCCAGAGGAAATGGTTGAGGCAGGTACAATACCAACTTCTAAAGGACAGTCCGACAGGTACACAGATTGGAAAGGTTTGGAGGGTTAGGGACCAAATGTTGGCAAATGGGACTAGCTTGGATGGGGCATCTTGGTTGGCGTGGAACAGTTGGGCTGAAGGGCCTGTTTCTGTGCTGCTGATTAGCAGCATGTAAATTATTTGAGGTTAATTTCTTGACAAGAGTGGAGACTGGGGTTGATAATTGAGATCTGTAAAATTATGAAGGCTCTGGATGGAGTAAATGGGAAAAGAGGGGATAGAAACCAGAGGGCATAGAAACAAAATAAAGGGGAAACAAGGACAGTTTTGTTTTACACCCACAGAGTGATAGGAGTCTGGAACTCACTGCCTGAAAGGATGGTAGAGGCAGATATCCATATCAGATGTAGAATGTACTTGGATGTGTACTTGATGGACGGTGGCCTTGAAGGGCTACATCTGCAAGACTTTCAGTAGGCTTGTCTTTGGGGTCTTGGATACATGCAGGCTTCTCCACGAGGTGCCAGTGGTTCCTTTGCATAGTTTGAGAGAGGGAGGTGGCACAGAACCAAGGCATGCCTCTATTAAAACTGAGTCCTATGTACCAGCACTAAGGAGATACAAATGGGAATTGTTAGTATGATGCTAGAAAAAGATCAGTTCATTTCTGTAGGGCAAATTGGGCAGTATTTCAAAGTGATCAAAGTCAATCCTTTACCACAGTGTGTTTTATCATTTGCCAAAATGTTTATTTGCTTTGCTTAAACACAGTTCAAAAGCATTGCGTTTTTTTTTAATGTGCCCCCAAATGTAGGAGGTTTTGGGCAATTGTTCAGGGCATTGCTGTCATCTCAAATAATTTTAGTTTTAAATTACATTGGTAAGGAGAAGAGATTCCGTCAAATAGATTTTCAAACAAAGTGAACAGATTTGACCGAGAAACATAACTTTATCTCGCACCCATAAAATTTTAAAAGTTTGCTGAATTCAGTCAGATCAGAGGGAGTGATAGATTTATCTGAAAAGGGAAACATGACTAAGGATTCTCCTTCTAGAATCATCCAGTGTACAATATAGGATGCTTGGCCTCTTGTGCTTGTGCTGGTTCTTTAGAAGTGCCAGATCTACTCTCCTGGTCTTTCCTTTTTAAGTATTCATCCAATTCCCTTTTAAAGGTTTAATGTTGAATTTCAGCTGCCATCCTACACACAATCCATTCCACATCGTAATAATTGGTGCGGAAATTTTTTCCCCTCTTATCTCTAGTTTTGTAATTTCCTTAATTTTGTAACTTGGCATTTGACCCTTCTGTGACTGGAAACAGCCTCTCCATCTTCATTCTATTAAAATCTTGAAAGATTTCTGACACCTTTCTCAACATTTTTCTTGATCTTCTCCATTCTAAGGTGAACAAACAGTTTCTCCAGATTCTCTATCTAACTAGTACCTTTCCAATAAATCTCCTCAACATCCTGTCTGAGTCTTAATGTCTTACAACTATGTATGAACTTACTATCCCATTTGAGGCCTAAACTGTGTTTTATAAAAACTTGTTTTGCTTTAGTACACTACCTCTATACACACAGCCAAGAATCCTGTAAGCTTTTTTATCTACATGTTCAGTGATCTTGAAAGAAGTATGTAAATATCCCTGGGTCTCTGTGTTCTTGCACCCATTTTAGGACTGTACCACTTACTTTATATTGCCTCTGCTCATTGCTCTTACAACAATGAATCACAACACAACCCTGCATTGAATTTCATTTGCCATGTCCTTCATTATTGCAATCTGCTTATATCCCCCTTAAGTCTGCTACTCTCCTCTTCATTATTCATGAGATTTGTGCATTTCATGTCACCTGCTAACTTTGAAATTAAGCCCTGTAACCAAGAAAGGGCCAGGAAAAGAGAGATCACAGAGAGGTCACAATATCACTCTGCATACCTCTCTCCAGTCTGAGAATCAACTATTCTCCACTACTCTTAGGCAGTGTCATATTTTGCAGTCTCTGCCTGTTTAATTCCATGGGATTAAACACTTAACGGATTCTGAAGGAGGACACTATTTGAAATTTTATGCTGTCAGCTATTCTCCACAAATGCTAGCATTTTTCTGTTTGTTTTCAGCATTTTCTTTTTTTTTAACTATATATATTGTTTTAAGAAATAATATTGCCTGGCTGCTGACATGCATAGATTGTCTCCCAACAAGGCTATAACCCTTAAGAAGAAGGGAAGGTTGTGTAAAACAAAAAGCATGCTTTTACATCACACCTATCATGTCCCTTTCAGGCATTCCAAAGCACTTCACAGCCAGCAAAGTACTTAGCATGAAGGATGATGGTTGTAGTTGTTGAAGGTCAATTACCTCAGCCCAGGACATTGCTGCATGGAGTAGTCAACTGTACCAAACCAATTTCAGCTGCTTCATTGATGATCTACAAGATCAGTAATGGAGGTCTTCACTGATGATTGCATGAATCTTCAACTACATCATAACTCTTCACTTAATGAAGTAGGCCATGCCTGCATGCACCAAAACCTTGACAGCATTCATACATGAGATCATAAATATCAGTATCATTCACAGTACATGGTGCCAGACAATAACCACATCCTAAAAGTGAGAGTCCAACCTGCCCCCTGTGACATACAATGGTATTCTGATTGACAAATTCCCTACCAGCAAAATCTTGCTGGTCACTATTGTCAAGAGTAAACTAGCCACAAAAATACTCTGGCTGCAAGACCATATTGAAGGCTGGATACCCAGTCATGAATGGTTTACCTCCTGATTATGCCTTTCCTTTATATGCAAGGCACAAGTCAGGGACTTTCTGCAATACTCTCCTTTTGCCTGCTGATTCTAGCTCTGACAATACTCATAAAACTCAACACCTTTCAGGACAAAGCAGCACTTAATTGGCACTTCATCCATCACTCTATTCATTCCCTCCATCATCTGTGTTCAGTGGCTATGAAGCATACCATTTTGTAGCAGCTCACAGCCCCACAGTCTCTACCACAGAAGGAAAGGGCAGCAGATGAATGAGAACAAATGAGGTCTCGGGTATCTGCATTGATTGGTTCCCCTCCAAATAACACGCCACCGTGACTTGATGATAGCAACAGAAAAAGCTGGAAATAGTCAGCAAATCAGGCAACATTTGTAGGGTGAGTTGGTATTTCAGGCCGCTGATGAAAGGTCATAAACTATTTATTGATGCTGCTTGACCTGCTGTGTATTTCCAGCATTTTCTTTTTATATATGTATTTCAAGCATCTGGAGAATTTTGCTTTTGCTCCTGGCTTGGAAATTTCTTATTGTTCCTTCATAGGGTCATTGAGTCTAAATACTGGGACTGCTGCCAGATCTACATGAATAATTTCACCATCAAGTCTCTGGTGGTTCATAGAATGTAACTTGGTAGGACCTGAGAGGTTATTAGATAGAAATGGGCAGTAAGCTCTGGCCTTGCCAGCAAAAGAGAAACAAGTGCAGGACATTGAGGGCAATTTTCAACTGTGAAATCATTTATGAAAAACATTCTCAGCTAACTGTACGGATCCATTAAACTGATGCATGTCTAGGCATTTTAATTTGTGATTTTATTCAAAGTTTGTATTCTCTTGTTAACTAATTCTCAGCAATTAGCATATCCTTAAAAAAAAATCAAATACTAAATCACCAAGGCCTTTTGTTACCTAGTTTGGTTAGAAATTAGACAAGTATGAGATAAACAGATTCTGAACCCTTTACTATCAATGACAGATGAAACCACACATTTACAAATGAGGCTTCAGGCGTCTGCATTGGTGGATTAATATAATGCTTAATTTTGACATGATTCATGATGGCTAATGATCTATTTCAGCATACTATATGTGAGTAATTCAACTTCTGCCATTACACAGCCACCAGCAATTAAATATGAAATAAATTTGTTATAGGAAAAAGAGGAAGAAATATTTCCATTTATAAAGTCCCTTTAACTTTCAGTTACTAATTGACCAGATTGACGAAAGTATCCAAAAATCTAATTAAGTCAAAATAATCATTTTATATATCATTGAGATATGGATACCATCTTTCTGTAAACCAACTGATTCTCCAATATAATCTGATCAGACATGCATTTTTGATGTTACTTACACCCAGATTTTGGCATGGCCATCAACGTCCTCAATCCTATAATTTTTTATGAAAACATCTTCCATCAAGATCATGCCATTTGTTTTATCAGCTTGGTATTTCCTCAGTTATTATCATAAGATCAGTGTCCTCAGAATAAATAAAATACCAGGTCTTGCAGGGCACTATGGGACTGGGTAGGGCTGGTTTACTGAAATAGATTGAGCCTTGTCTATGGACAGAGTTTTTTACCACAGGAGCAATAATTAGCTACTTAGTGCTACCTTTTCCTTGGGGTGTAAAATACATAGCAGGTGTGGAGGAGATTCACATAGATTTTTAATAAATTTAATTGAAAATCTATTTCAGATAGGGTTTTTTAAAATAACTTTAGCCTGTAATTGCAAGTGCATTTTTATAGAGACAGGAAATAATTAAGCAAGTGAATTTATTTAGGTTTAGACTTGCAGTTCTTACAAAATGAAACTGAATACCAGTTTATGTAGCTCAGTTCCTTCACTCGGTGAGATCTTACCTTCTATTGTTTCTGTCAAATTTGTGACGTAATAATGTATGTGGTTTGAACCGAATTTTTGAAGGAGAGTCCATTGCACAATGGAAGATAAGTATATTTTAATTGAGATTGTACTTTTCTATCATACTTAAATTTCTTTATCTTTAATAATGTTTTTTCTTGTGAATGCTGTGTCTGTGATGCTGCTGCAAGTGAGTTTTTCATTGCACCTGTGCATACATGTATTTGTGCATATGACAATAAACTTGACTTTGACTTTGACATAGCATTCATAGAAGAGGAATTACACAAATGCCAAATAGAAATCATAGTAATGGCAACTCAACAAATGACTTGTTGAAAGGGCAGCACAGTGGTGCAGTTAGTAGAGCAGGCTGTCTCACAGTGTCAGAATCCTGGGTTCAGTCCTAACCTTCAGTGCTGTCTGTGTGGAGTTTGCATGTTCTCCCTGTGACTGTGTGAGCTTCCTCTGGGTGCTCTGGTTTCTTCAAACATTGCAAATGTGTGCACATTGGTAGGTTAATTGGCCAGTGTGAAATACCCCTAATGTGTAGGTGGGTAGTAGAATCTGTGGGGTGTTGATGAAAATGTGAGGAGAATAAAAAACAATGGGATTAATCTCAGATTAGTGCTAGTGGGTAGTTGATGGCCAATGCAGACTCAGTGGGCAGAAAGGCTGTATCTCTCTAATACAAAAGCCAAATAAAACATTTGCTTGGATTAAGTGAACTTGTGAACCTGGAGACTGTGAAATTCTATTCCATTATTATAGTTCTGAAATCTATTGCCTTAAATATTTTACAGCTTTATATATGAACACTTAGGTTTTTTAGAATTCTACATGCAGGCTGTCACCATGTTAAGATCACTGACTTATGGACACCCCTACATATGAACAAGCTCCCGTAATAAAATTAATTTCAAAAGTCTGACATATATACATACGTTTGTTCCTACAAACAACAGAACTAGTTTCCTCTCTCCACTTTTAGTAATTGTTCTTTCTTATCAGCCTTATGTGCTTTTGTATCATTCATTACAATACTGTGGAGGTACGGTTACCATATCGAGTGATTTTTGTGTATTTTCCGACTTATGGACAAAATCGACTTATGAACTTATGTTTAAAACGAAACCTGTTCCTTACCCAGGGATGGCCTATATAGTAAAATATTAACACAGAGTTTATTATTTACCAAAAGTACAGAATTCTATGGGAAACACATCAGGTACAATGTTAATTATACGTTCTGATACAAAAGGAGGCTATTTGGCTCATTGGGTCCAGGCTGGCTCCAGCGGAGTAATGCCATCAGGCCCATGCTCCCTTCCTCATTGCTCTGGAGTCTTCTTGCATTGGCATCAACTTGGCTGTGATTCTTAACTATTTACCTACACTAAAGGGTGATTTACAGTTGCTGTTAACCTACCAAAATGTCTTTGGGATGTGGGAGGAAATTGTTTCACCCAGAAGTGTCCCTGGGACAGGGAGAGCATCAAATGCCACCCACATACCACTTGATCCTGGGTCCTGGAGCAGTGAGGCAGTAGCACCGATGTTGCCCACTGTATTGTCCATCAGTTTGAATTTAAAGCACAGATACAGAAAGTCGTCAACGAGTATTCATGTTTTAATTATATTTAAAGTTATTAGAAGTATATTTACTAAAACTTTTTACACAGAAAATAAAGCAATATAAAAATGAAACATATTTGTATTTCTCCTGGAATCATCGTCACAGTTTATTATGAATTGTCTTGTAAGATATTTATACAAAGACAAGAACATTGATGTTGTTGCTGGTGGAGGAATTATGTTTTTAGTTTAGGTTCTTCTACTCCTTTTGTCTAAAGTTATTTTAGCTTTGTTGTTTCAAACTACTCTTGTAGGTCAGACCTAAATTCCTGCATAGCTGACATTGTTTCTATTGGATCTGTTAGCTGCACGAAAATATCTTAGTACACCAATGATTAAAAAATAAGCAGCTTTAAGACAAATATTCTCCTTTAACAGCTATAGAAATTCATTAAAACAACAAACAAGAAGCAAAGAGCATCAATGATAAAGCAAATATTTAACAGCTTAGCTAGGCTCTGCTAGGTTCTGGTATAGTAGAAACATAATATCATTTACAACTCCAGTGCTACAATGAAATATACTGATTCTTTTTTTTTCCCTTTTCATCAATTACTGGAGTTTACTATTTTAGCTTTCTAGGTTGTACACTTAAGAATTTTCTAATAGCTAGTCTTTTTAACAATAAGATTTAACTTGAAACAGTTTGATTCCACAGAAACCAATGCTAAAATCAAAGAGCTGTGGATCAGATGTGTAGCTGAACAAATTACACATGTTTGTGCTTGAATTGATTTATTGCCTTCCTTCCTATTAAGCTCCCTGGGAACCATCCAAATAATTGCATCAAGAATGTATCAAGTCAAACTGTAACATAATTTTGTTGAGGGAAGTTAGCATTCAACTCATTATGTGCTATGTTACTGCAGTCAACACAAACTATTTAGAAGTGCTTCACTTGGACCAAATCATATTTAACGCCGATTGGTGGTTCTGTGTGTTATTTTCCAATGATCCAACAATAACTAGACTTCGCAAGAACGTTATTAATTTGGGATATCTGAGGACATGAAAGGTTCAATATGAATATATATTAACGTGAGAGAGACATTAACAGAGTGTTAGTGAAATGCAGCAACAAGGGAATGGGCATTCTCTGACCTCGCACTAGGGCCATGGATAACATCAGAAGCAATACTGTCCTGATGCAGGGCCTCGGCACGAAAAGTCGACAATTGCTTTCCCTCCACAGATGTTGCTCGATCTGCTGAATTCCTCCAGCAGTTTGTTTTTTTGTTTCAGATTCCACCACCTTCAGTCTCTTGTGTCACCAGAAACAACTGGCCCACATATGATCAGTACCTCAGGGTATTTTCCAGTTTTAATCCATGCCCATTTTTCATATATATGTTGGTGAAATGTTAAATAAAAAAGGCCTCCTAAATATAGCACTCCATTTAATGAAGCACTAGACATATACTGCAAAACTCATAAACCTTATTTGACATTTTTGTGATTTTTAACTTAAAGATTTCCAGAGATCTTCTGCTCGATGGCACCTATGTTGGATGGGTTTTTAAAGTTGGAGATACTCTTCATTGTTTATTAGAATGAAGCTGAAGATTATAGAAACTGCAAAATTCTTATTTGACCTCCAGTAGCTTTTAACCCAATCAATTATATTCAAGAATTACCATTATATCAGAGAAGCAAATTCTTCTTCTCTACTTTGCATTTGTACAGTCAGATCTTAACCTTATTGGTTTCCAGTTTTGAAACCTCAGTTACCGCAGCACTTCACAACCTCACACAATATTTTTAAAAGGTGTTATATAAACAGCTCAAAAAGACTATTTTGCTCACAGTTTGCATCCAAATTTGACAATAAAACTCTTGTCTTTTGCAGCAAGTTCAGTTTGATGCCCGGATTAGGTATCTCAAATTGAACAGATAGATCACAGCTTGTCTGTTGCTGAAATCTTTGCAAAATTCAAGATTTATTTGGCTATCTTGTTCAATATTAACTGCGGTCAGAAGCTGTAGAGCTTTGTCTTCCCTTGAATAGTTTTGACTAAAATGTAATTGGGTTTGATATCAAATCAATTTCTACGATTCCCTGTCAAACTATAACAAAGCATTAGCAAATGATGGCATACTGTAGCTGAAGCCACATGTTCCCATTCTATATCAGAAAATGTTATCTTTCAAAAATTTTGTGATTCACTGATACATGGATACGGGATGTCTGTAAATAGATATTTTTAAATTGCGGCCCAGTCTCTGGGAAACAAAGCCAAATGTGCTTGCATTGGACAATCCTTAGTGGTCAATTCACTCCAGGGATGAGTTATGCTCACTGGTTCCAGGGGATATCTGACCACTGTTGGGGCAGTGTAAGTCACATAATTTACATCAGAAGGTGCTGGTACCGTTTGAAACTCATCCATAATAAAAGAGAACTTATGAATTTCCCTATAACTATTTTGCTTACTTTTTCACATTTATTCAGTCAGGTTGATATATCTTCCACTGCCATGTTGTAGCGGTTAGCATAACGCTATTACAGTGCCAGTGACCCGGGTTCAATTCCGGCCACTGTCTGTAAGGAGTTTGTCTGTTCTCCCTGTGTCTCCGTGGGTTTCCTCCAGGTGCTCTGGTTTCTTCCCATATCCAAAGATGTATGGGTTAGGAAGTTGTGGGCATGCTATGTTGGTGCCAGAAGCATGGCGACACCTGCAGGCTGCCCCCAGAACACTCTACACAAAAGATGTATTTCACTGTGTGTTTCGATGTACGTGTGACTAATAAACATACCTTAATCTTATGTTTGGTGCCTTCAGCACTTTTAAGTATTTTGAGATGCATCAAGATTTTTATTAATTTGGTAAGAATTTAAACACAGGCATGACTTCTTTTTGGAGTGGTCAGATGACTGGAAATGAATACTTGGGAGAAATTTTCTGTACCGTGTGAATGAAGCAGTGATCATAGAGTACTATGCTATCAACAGTTGCAGATGGCAAAGAAGGCTCATGGCATTTAGCTGGCTCTATTTCAGAGATTGGCTGCAAATTGCATGCCTCCATTCTGGTCAGTAGTACTAAATGTTCAGAAAGCAGTGCATGTTGACTTTGAATGAATTTCAGAGGCAGAGTACAATGCACTGCCATTACTGCACGGCAATGTAACGCGATTGACTGGTCATGAATGTTTAGACTCAGACTCTGGAGTATGGCTCTGTCTGAACTATGCCAAGGTCTGATTATTATGCACGCTGCACAGACAGTCCTTGTGCTGATTGATTTGATTCACATCATATTTACAGCAGAGGAAGGCCATTCAATTTATCCCAGAAAGATTCCAGCATAAAAATGTGCACCTACTCATTTTACTAAGAATAGCATCTTAAGAGGTTCCAGAGGTTTTACAGACATAGTTAGAGTTATTGAGAGAGACAGCATTGGAAACAGACCCTTAGGGCCCAATGAGTCTGCACCAACCATCAACCACCCATTTACATTAATCCTATATTAATCTCACATTCTTATCAATTACCTGCTCCCCCTTTTCCCCCGATTCTACCACTCAACTAGGGACAGTTCATAGTGGCTAATTCACCTCATAACCTGCATGTCTTTGGAATGTGGGAAGAAACTGGAGCACCCAAAGGAAACCCACATGACGGAATGTGCAAACTGAGGCCAGGATTGAACCTGGGTCTTGCAATGCATCACAATACAGAACTTTGTACCATCAAAGCCATCTAATCTCTTGATAGTGGAAAATGCAGAAAAACAAACAATGCTACGGAGATTTGGACCATTTGAGGGCACAGAGCATTACAAAATGCTCCAGAAAGATTTACACAATCACACTCTAATTTTGCATCTACCAGTATTACTATGAACTCATCATTGCTTTGGATTAGAACACCTGTACATCCATGTAACACAGAAGAGAATGGGGCATAGTAACCACCAAGAGCAGGCCACAGACAGTGGGCAGGAAACAGATGGTGTGAGGGCCTCCTTGGCTAATTCCTATAGTGAGTTTTGTAAAAGGAAATCATTAATTTCATTTAGACATGTGGAATTACAGAATTATTTGCTTTAACTGTATATTTTAGAATAGACCTAAGTATATATTCTGCTAGGTTTTCTTTTGGCCAATTGCCACTGTCTTCTGTACATGAATAAATGGTAGTTTGTTAGTTCTAATGAAATCATTTATTAGGCCTTTCAATAGTGCATATAAATTTAGTATATTTTTGTATTGTGCGTTGTTGACCGACCTGTGCCAATAGATTGACATACATAAGTCAATAGATAGTGCAATTCCCTATTAAATGCTTTTGTAGCTGAAGACTAATAGTGGCAGGTACCTATGTAACCAAACAAACTCTGATTGATGCATTAAATAAGCCACCTGTATGTATGACTCATTCTAATAAACCTACACCACTGCCAAGACTCTTCCTTACCAGAATTGCTGTGGATTCATTGTTTTAAAGGCACTACCTCAATTTCCCTGTGCATGTAGAGCCATGTGTTGATGATGGCCAATTCTCCTGTGTGACTCCATGTGTTCCAGATTTTATAAGGGATCTCATGATGAGAGGTAGCCAGAAATCTGTGTGAGTGCAGATTTCTGGGCATCAAAGATGGCTTTGAATCCTTCATTTACAGCAGCTTCTAATTGCTCTCCATGGATTGTAGCTAAAAAAAAGTTTTACAAATATCCTTTGAGTTACTGACAAGAAGTGTCAGATCCACCTCCAGTCCTCCCATTTTTGTCCCCTCCCCACACACTTCACAATCTTCACCCGTTGGAGCCGCTCCCCCATCTGGCTTCACCTGTCCTTCATCTCTCCCTTAATGGCTCCCTTGCTTACCTATCAGATTCTCCTTACTTACTAGATTCCAGCACTTGCAGCATTTGTATCTCTGGCTCCACCTTCAACTTCCCTTCTGTGACTCTCTTCCTGCAACAAGGAAGAGATTTTTTTGGTGTGATGACTTTCTACCAGTTCCTTGTTAGCTCACTTAAAAACAAGCCCCACATTCAACTCACTGGTTAATGAGGAGAGTGCAGGGCCATGGGATTAGCTTTTGCTTGTATTTAGCTTATCACCAATGGCAACCCTGGCCTCACCCTATCAGAAATATTTGCTTTGTCCTTAATACCCCTCCCCACCCTCTCTGCAAATTAAAACTAACTTGTTTTCTCCACTACCCACTTTTGATGTATGTCCTTGACCTAACATGTTAACTCTGTTTCTCTGATGCTGCCTGACTGCTGAGTATTTCCTGCACTTTCTGATTGTTCACAGGTGACGTGTTCTTCCCTGACCCAAAACATAGGCCCCAATCCTCCTTCCTCCACTGCCATCCAAACCACAACTCTGGATCATCCTTGCCCACCGAACCCAACCTCAGTCCCTACCCCAGGTCAATACTTTTTTGTTAGCAAGAATGTATAGGACTGAAGCTATGGTTGGCACCCCTAGAGCAATGGCAGTCTGCTTCCCTGGTAGCATTTACAGAAATTAAAAATTACATTTGCAGAACTTATAAAAATTAAAAATAGATAAATGCACAATTTTAAGTTTCCATCTTAGCAGCTCGCAAACAATGAAACTCGTCATGTTTCGTGAGCTAAGCTCATTGATGTGTATTCTAATACAGCTGGTTCATGATATTTCTGATGGACAAGAATGGGAAATGTTATCCTTTAGCCTAAGAAGACAAGAACGTTTTTAAAAAAGTTGTTGGAAGTATTCTGGCTAATGAAATATTGTCTCTTGTAGGCACAGTAGATATAGAATTCAATTTGACAAAAACCTTGTGAGACATCATGCACAATGAGAGTACTGAATATAGGAAACCACTAAATGTCACGTAGTCAATCGTTCTTTGTCGGATAATGTATACTTGATGAAAAATATGAGTGAGGGATAATTTTGCATTGACCTTTTTGGCTCGAAGCAAATGTTTGAGAGAAAGGATATCTTTAAACTTTAAATGAGAGCTCTCAAACCGTCAAATGTTGGATTGTTTCACTAAAAGAAGTATACGTACAAAGAGATCACCAGAGGTCCTTGAGCAGGGTCACCTTACAATGCAATGCTTTGAATATTGTAAATTCTGCAGAATATCAAAGTCTTTAAATTTTAAGGTTTTTATTGTATTGTGTATATACAAGGTTTAGCTTTGTTATATTATAGATAAAGTAAAGAGAACCTGTTAATTGAATCCATGTGATATATATTAATTAATGTTAGAGGACTTGCATCATTTCCATGGGAGTAGCTTGGAAAGTGGGCTGCAGTGCATAGAAGCTTGTAAACAACAAAGGATTTGGCTCTAGAACTCTCTCCTTCACGTTCTTGTGATCTAAGTGTATCAATAAATGAAGAGTGAAGATTAAAAACAGTTAGTGACCTCAGAACCAAAAGTATTTTTTTAACTTTTGGAAATAAGTTTCAAATTCAATCCAAGAATAATGAAAATCCTGTTCAGTGAAATCCATTCAACCTTTCTCCATCCAATTAGCTGTTGATGTAAGATTATAAAATGTTCTTAATTGGCAATTGAAGGCAATAAGAATGAATAGTTTGGGAAATGGAATCTAGGATGATGATGTGATTGAATTGAAATGTTCAGGATATTTAGTGGCTTTGGGCTGAAAGGATGATCACAAACTCTCTCCCAGAAAGGAGTGGTGAGATGTCATAACTGGGTAGCTCTGAGAGAGCATGGGATTACAACCTCAGTCTATAGTCTGAAATGAAAATTCCACAGTAATAGCACATTAGTAAACAAAGTCAATTCAAAGAAAAATGGTAAGAAAAACTAGACATTTAAAAATGTTATATTTGGATGTGTGAATATATTCAGAACAAATGAACTGAAGGCATAGAGACTGAAAGGTTTCATCTAAAAGCCATTATAAATAAGAAAAGAAAGAACTGCAGCTTTGGGTAGTTTATGGGCTCTGAACAGCAGCAGCAAGATTGGAGAGAGAATTAATCAAAAAATAAGAAAAGCCTTTAACGTTATTGATACAATTATTATGGGGTCTTTAATCTGCACAGAGAATGGGCAAATCAAATAGGCAATAGTTTGTAGAATGTTTTGGGGGTAGTTTTCTAGAACAGTGCTTTGGGGAATAGAGTAGTTCTTATCTCCTGACAGGTAGATGGTAATTTTCTAGTCACCAGTGGCAATCCCTTGAATGGAGGATAATCCCAGTCACAGGTTTATCTATGTATCCTGAGGTGACTCAGGAACTTGATCCTGGACTAACAAACCAACTGACAAGATGCAACAGGTTTGTCCTAGGTCAGCTTCTTAGTGGAAGGGGATTCTTTCTCCCTTTATCCCCCTTTGTATCTGTCTGTCTGCCTGTGACTCTCTTAGCCTTGAGGCAAATATTTCTATTTTAAACCTGATGTGTTGCCACCAAGGACAGTCGATGGCTTGTCCTTCCCAGTTTGTGATGTTTTTTCCTGCTTTGTTTTCATCATATCCTTGCCAAAGTTTCTTTAGACCACAACAGATACCTGATCCTGTGTAGGCTGATAGGTGTAGGGCTTGTATAGGGCTATGAAAATCTGACATCCATCCATAATGCCTGATCCAGCAAAACCCATACACGAGAATCATTGACTCAGTGCTGACATTGGCTTTAGCAATGGATATTGGCATCAGTGTGTTGATCTTCCCAGTTGATACGTAGGATTTCTGGAGGCATAATTTATGGTACATTTCCAGACTCTTGAGGTGTTGTTGGTAGGTCTTCAGCTTTTGCAACCCTAGAGGACTGCTGGGATTATATCTGTTACCATGGCAGCCATCTCTTTCAATGTGCTCCCATCAACACTGATGATCACCACAGGACCCAATGAACAACTGCTTTGTTTGGATAACTGCTTTGACATGTTTATATAGTTTGAGAACAATGCAGATCAGTCAGAAAATAGTATTGAACTTAAATAAAACATATCACATGGCATGAAGATATGCTAAAGTAGATTGGGGAAATTACATAAAATGATTGCTGGGAGATAAGCAATTGCAAGCATTCAAAGAATTATTTCAAAATTCTCAGTAAGTATACGCTCAGTTGAGAAATAAAAACTGAGAAGATGATCCATGCGTGGCTCAGGAGGTTAAGGATAGTATTACATCCAAAGAACAGGTTATAATATTGTCAAGAAGTGTGGAAAGGTGGAGTGGCATCAGATTGGGAAAAGTGTGTTTCTTGGCACAGAAACATTTCTGTTCTGACCTGCTGTTGCAGCCATAATATTTTTTAAGTTTCTGTTTAGTGGCGAGTCCCAAGACGTCAATGGATGTGTTAATGCCAGTGCTGAACGTCAAAGAGGAGTGGTTAGTTTCTGTTGTATTGAAGATGATCATTGCCTGACATTAGAACATAGCATGGCATGGCGTAGTATGGCACAGGAACTGGCCCTTCAGCCCACATTGTGTGGAACAAATATTATTGGCACTAATGAGTCTAAACCTGAATGTACTTCAGGTTTGCTGATGCAGCCTGAGCTATCTTATAATCTTGGAGTTGCAATGAAATTGAGCGTTGTGCCATCAAACTTCTCCACTTCTGGCTTTATGACTTCTGGAAGGAAGCTCCTTAATGAAGAAGGTAAAGATATTTGGGCTAAGGAAAATGCCATGTTGAACTGCTGAGAAAGCAATGCTTTGGGGCTGAGATGATTGGTCCTCAACCTCCACTCATAAGATAAGACCTTTATTAGTCACATGTACATTGAAACACACAGTGAAATACATCTTTTGCATAGTGATTTTGAGGGGCAGCCCACAAGTGTCGCTATGCTTCCGGCGCCAACATAGCATGCTCATAACTTCCTAACCTGTACGTCTTTGGAATGTGGGAGGAAACCGGAACACCCGGAGGAAACCCACACAGACACGGGGAGAACGTACAAACTCCTTACAGACAGTGGCCGGATTTTAACCCAGGTCACTGGCGCTGTAAAGCATTATGCTAACCACTATGCTACCATGCCGGTATGAAATCCCGCATTTGGGGACATAGCAGGCGTCAGCACACCTGAAGTGCGATGGGCTAGCCTTCCCATTTTATATTATTTTAGGACTTCTTGGTGCAACTTTCAATCAAATGCTGTCTTGATGTCAAGGTCAACTCCATCTCTACAACTTGACTTTTTTTGTTCATGTTTGGATCATTGAGCTGTAATGAGGATCGGAGCTAAGTGAAACCCAAGCAAGGAATTAATAAGTAGGCAATTGGTGAGTAAGTGGCAGTTGTAAGCACTTTAATTACACCTTTTATCTATTTGCCAGTAATTAAGACTAGATGATTGGAAGACAATTGGCCAATTTTAATTTGTGCTACATTTAATGAATAGTACACAGCTAGGAATTTTCTTTTTTGTTGGGCAGATGCTAGTTAGTCTAGTAAATTTACTGAGCTACTTTGATCAGGCATGACTAATTCAGGAGGATATCTTCCACTCTACAACTGAAGTGAGCTTACCCATTTCCTGCTATCACATGAAACAAACTAAATTATCTGTAGTCAATTTGCTGTAATAGTGGGGACTTCAGGATGAAACCAGCAGGTATCATTCACTCAGTACTTCAGGCTGAAGGTGGTTGCAAATGTTTCAGCCTTGTCCTTCAGGCATATGTGATGGGCTTTGCCATCACTGAGGATTTTTTTTTCTGGTGCCTTTCCTTCCCCTTGGTTGTTAAATTGTCCACCACCATTCATGTCTGGATATAGGAGGACTGCAGAGCTTTTATCTGATCCATCATGGAAACACTTGGTACTTTCTATAGCATGCTCTTTCCACAGTTAACCTGCATGTAACTCTGTGTTGTAGCTTCATCAACTATTTATTAGGAATGCCAGTTGTTATTGTTCACATCCTCTTCTACTCTGTGTGGTGGTCACACCCTAACAATATTGTGAAGGGTAATTGTGACTGCAGCATTTAAATTGAAGAGGACCTGGTCAGTTTTGCTGTTAGCTGGTGGCTCAGTCTGGCAGCTGTGCTGCTACCAAGCAAAGTTTAAATTATGATGATCCTGATCCAGAGTACATTCCACACTTGTGCTACCCCTGGTCTTCCTTCCAAGTATTATTTAATAAGGAGGAATGCTGCTTCATCAGCTGACGGATCATGGTATGTTGAACCAATAGGAGATCTATGAAAAGGAAGTCACGTTGGACAAATCTGAATTTTTTTTGAGGTTGTAACGAGCAGATTAGATGAGAGGAGGCCTATAGAAGGCCTTTAAATCCTATGGGATTGGAGGTTATACAATGGCATGGAAACAGGTCCTTCAGCCCACTGAAATCAAGCACCCATTCTTTACATTAATTTCACTTCATTCTCCCCACATTCCCATCATTCTTTCCCCCCCCCCCAAAGATTCTACTATTTATCAGCACACTAAGGGCAATTTACAGTAGCCAATTAACCACAAGAATCTGCGGAGAGTTGTGGACACAGCTCAGCACATCACAGAAACCAGCCTCCCCTTCATGGACTCTGTTTATACTTCTCAGTGACTCAGTAAAGCAGCCAGCATAATCAAAGACACCACCCACCCCGGACATTCTCCCTTCTTCCCATTCTCATTGGGCAGAAGATACAAAAGCCTGAAAGTGCATACCACCAGGCTCAAGGACAGCTTCTATCCGGCTGTTATAAGACTATTGAATGGTCTCCAAGTATGATAAGGTGGACTCTTGACCTCACAATTTATCTGTTACTGTTTTCCCTTGTACTCAATGCATTGTTGTATTGAAATGATATCAATATGGAGAGTATGCAAAACAAGTTTTTCACTGTACCTCGGTACATGTGACAATAATAAACCAATTTACCATTTGTTTGGGATATGGGAGGAAACCCACATGGTCAGAGAGAATGTCCATGTGGAGTGTGCACAGCACCCAAGGTCAGGATTGAACCTGGGTATCTGAAGTGTGAGGCAGTATTTTTACTGGCTGCACCAAACGGTTAACAGAGTAGGAATAAATGGGCTTGGGAGACTGTAACCAGGGTTTGGTGCTGGGGTCCCAGCTGTTGACTATCTAGCTCAGTGATTTGGATGAAGGGATCTTGTTAATAAATCCAAGAATGTTGATGACTTAAAGTTGGGTGGCAGCCAGAGTTGTGAGGAGAGTGCAGAGAGGCTTCAAGGGGATACAGAGAGTCTGGTGAATGGGCATGGATGGGCAAATGCAAAATAATGTAGCAATATGTGAAGTTGTCCATTTTTGTTGGAAAAATGGAAAAGTGGAGTACTTTTTAAATGGCAAGAGATTGAAGTTTGATATTCAGAGAGATCTGGGTGTCTGCACATCATTAAAATTAACATGCAGTTAACATGCAACAGGTAGGAAGATAAAAAGTAAGTTGGCCTATAATACAAGAAGATTTGAGAGCAAGACTAAAGACATCTTACTGTAATTATATAGGTCTCTTGTGAGACTGCACTTGGACTATTTTGCACAGGTTTAGTCTATCCTTCTCACAAAAGGGAAGATGTACTTGAGGTGGAGGAAGCACAATGAATGTTCACCAGATTAATTTTTGGGGTAGGAAGGGGTTTGACATTTGAGAAGAAATTAAACAGACTGGGCTCATACATGGTTTTCATTGAAAATCAAAATTCTATGGGCGGGTCAGGGTAGATACAGAGATGTTGTTTCCCCTGGCTAGATGTCTAAGACCTTTGGTCATAGTCTGAGGATAAAGGGTTGACCATTCAGAACTGAGGAGATGGAAATTGCTAATGAATCTTCGGATGTTTCTACTTGAGAGGGCTCTGGCAGTTCAGACTCCAAATATATTCAAGAGATTGCTAAATGTTTAAATGTTAAATGTTAGCCTAGTAATTTCTAGGGTAGGGACATGTTTGGCACAGCTTTGTGGGCCGAAGGGCCTGAATTGTGCTGTAATTGTTCTATGTTCTATGTTTAGATATTAAGCAAATCAAGAGACATGGCTTACTGCAGGAAATTCATTCCTGAGTAAAAGTTCAGCTGTGATCTTGTTGAAGTGCAGCACAAGTGTGAGGGGCTGAATAGTCCCCTCCTGCTTCTGTTTCTATATTCTCATGTTTCCTTCCCTGCGTTTGATGCCGAGATTACATGAGGTCTCATGGAATCTGGAGTCACGACTCCAAGGGCCACTTCATTGTTCCTCAAGTTGAAGCATTTTTTTTCTCTACATTAGCCAACGACTCAAATTCTGCTCTCCAGATCATTCCCTTACTTTGCAATTTTTCCCATTTTGAGGAAAGTTCCAATTTCCTTTCAACTTTTCTACGCTCTGTATAATTATAACTCGGAGCTACCTCTGAGGAGGAGTTGCTTTCTCCAGAGGAGTTGTTTTCCTTTGTAAAAATGATCAAGGTTAAAGGAATGATTCCACAATTGGCAGAGTCCATGAGCTGAACGCAGCTGGTGATAGAATCGATTAAACAAAGCTTTTCGACTTTATTACAAAGTGGCTTTAGAGACGCAGTCAATATTGTGAAATTATACTTATTAGCAGGAGCAAAACATTGTGAGAGTATACCCAGTGAACAACTCGCTACTGTTGGCAGTCGTGTAAGCTGAATACTGAAATGGAAACTTTGTGGACTTGGGTGTCTGGTACAAGACAAAAAAAACAGTGATCATACAAGTAAACAGATGAAGTAATTCTCTTCTGCTGTACTTGATCTAAATATACTTAGCACTCGACCAGGTGGAGTAACAATGAAATTATGATATGCTTTTCGATGCTGTAATTCTTCATTTCAGTAACCATAAAAATTTGCTAAATAAAACAAGGGATCAGGAAAAATTATTATCAGATAAACTTTAATAACAAGATGCAAAATCCCTGAAATTTAATCCATAAACCACAAACACTCACAAAGGGAAAGAAAGGAAGGCAATGAGTATATTCTGGGTGAATTAGTTGTGCATGTCTGTGAATATTTCCAGCACAGTAGCATTATTCATCTATCATTATAATTGGACAAAGCCTGCATGTTAATAATCTCAATAATGATAAATGAATGGGGTGACACATTTTACCCTTTGAGAACAGAATACTGATAATACTTTACTGTTTCCATTTACATAAAACGTGATGCCTTGAACATAGCCACTTCCATGCTTTAAGGGTGGTTTGTAAACTCATTCACTTGCAATACTTCAGAGAGGGAGGAGAAACAGCTCTTGTAAAACTTTTTAATCAAATGGCATCATGGAACCCTCCCAGAATCACAAGCAGGGACAACAGTTGCCATGGTGACTAGCCCAGCCTGTCAGCATTCTGCAATCATTTTAGCTGGAAGTGTGCTGTGAAGGTCATGTGAGGGAGTTGTGGGAAGCCCTGTAGGTATCAGAGTCAAAACTACTGTTAGCAGCGGATCAGCAAATGGGGAAGCTTGTCTGGGAAATATAAGCCGGAATGGAGTGGAAGGGAAGGCACTGCAAAATGCAGGTAATAAAAAAAAACTTTGTTTTGTTCAGGGGTTATAGCATGCTAGTAAATGCTGATTTTCAGAGTTCTGGAGGGCCCCTTGTTTTTACCAGCATACTACTGTATCAAACTCTGGGAGATGATATCATGTTAAAACAAACAGTTGAATTCTATTAGACAAATACTGAGGAAAATTTAATATTAGCTAAATGCAAATGTAACCATATTTGGTGTTCTGCTACAAGATTGGATATAAAAAGGATTTTAAGGGCGATTTTAACCCCCCCCCCCCACAAAATATGCATGATTACTTTGAAACATTCTGCTAAAAGACTGTAAATGGATAACTATAATTTAGAAAGTTTTAATATATGTTTGCAATTTTTATTCTAGCTCTGTCGTACACCTTTGCCAGATTGGTCTCTTAAATCTTTTGATAAGAGAAGGTGGAGAAGCCGGTCATTGTTTTGCTTTCAGTTCTTGCATTTGCATGAAGACTATCACTCAGTTCATTGATATTCTCAGCCATTTTCCTTCATTGTATCCATGGTTTAAGGCAAACAGCGCACTTTGTTGCTTTCTTGAACTTGCTATACAGTGTGTCTTTGTCTACTGCCAAACAATGAAGCGTGGTTGTGATTGGTTTGCTGCTGTTTTGTGCCGTGTGTGGGAGATGTTTCTGTCGGCCTTCAGTGCTCTCTGTGCCCAGTAGAACACCTGGAACTAATTGAAAGCAAATGCAGCCAGGGGTTGAAGGAGTTTCTACCTCAGCTTTAGGCTCATGGCGAGTTTCACTCCCACATGGAATGATGGAGATGAAGGAGGTCTTTTCGTCTAGACTTTACTTGGCATCATGTATCAACGTGCAGAAAAGGGCCAGCTCTTGTCCAGTCCGCTTAACAAAAACTAGTGCTGGACTTCAAATTTAAAACACTGTTATAATGCACTTTTACTGCATTTTCCTATTGTGTGTGCTGACTAAAGATATTTCCAGTTTTTTTTTTGAAGGAGGAAATGTCTGCCTTTGTTTTCCGTCTGAGCTCTGCTTTTTTGACATCACTGTAAAGTGATCAAAACTTTCCTAGACAGGGTGTGGGCCACCTGCATGGCAGGTGTGTGCTATTAAACTGCACGGTAATGGTTTAATCCAGATTTTTATGATGGATTCACAAACTCTCAATTATCTGATTACAATAAGCTCCTTGTATAAAGCGGGACAAATTGCTAGTTAATTGATGCTGAATATCTTGCTTTTTTTTGGGGGGGAGTGGTCACTGAATTGAGATCAGCTTTTTCAGCAAATAAAATCCAATATTATTGTGGGACAATACTGTCAGAGCTACCAAAGTACAATTATGGAGCAATCGGAACCCTAGATTGTGCATTGTGCCCAACTCCTGATATTTGGAATTCATGGTTGAACTTGGAGCTGGTTGGTATTTTAGTTATTCATTTAACATAAAGAAAAATATGCTTATTGATTTAAGTGACAGATTTATACTTAGTTGCCTAGAGGCTGGGGCATGTAGTGCTTGCACCTAAAGCCCTCTTGCAGATGTTTGATGCATTTGGATCTACTTCCCATTTAAATACTGCCCATTGTGAAGCTGGGTGAGGTGCTTTCCTCATTCACCCTATTATACTTAACTTTTACCCACCATCATATGTGCGTCAAATTACATCTTCATTGTGCGCAGCGCTCATTTCCAGCATTTGCAGGATAATTTGGAGCAGGAAGGTGCAACTTACTTCCTCCATTGAATAGTTGCATTTCAACCAGGAGCCCATCGTGCTACTTTGTTCATGATTTAAAGGGACACTCCACTGATAGCAGGAGACCTGACTGGCCACCTTCACAACTCACAGCAGGCTAAACAAATACGTTCCAAAATCTTCCCAATGTGATGCAGCTGGCAACTTTTTCCTTTGCTCCTGGAGAATAGCTGGTTGTTGTTGAATCACATTGCTGGCTCTATCACAAATACCAGTATGACAGCAACATTCAGGAGGCATACAAACAGGCAGGGGATGGAGGGATATAGACCATGTGCAGGTGGATGGGGTTAGTTTAAATTTGCATCATGGTCAGCTCAGACAATGTGGGCTGAAGGGCCTGTTCCTGTGCTGTATTGTTCTATGTACCATCATCTTGCCGGCCAGTGAGGACACTAGTCGAGTGGCTTCTCTCTGCTTCACAAGGATGTGAAGCTGTGTTCTGATGGTGCATCAATGTTCGCTTGAAGCTACACCCATATAGCAGACATTAGGTATCTAGTTGGATTAGGTCATGACCTCAAAGGCAGGAAGTCTTCGTGTGGCCTCCATCTGAGGCACTTTCTCCAGTAGGATGGATGCTGATCTCTTGCAAGGAACTGTTCTTAGCCACTAGAGAGGAGTGTGGAGATGACCTCCCCCCACATTCCTTGTTTTTTTTTGTATCTGTGAGGCAGGTCCGACAGTGTGCTCACCAAATCGGTCCCTGCGTCGGCTATCTCATGAAAACATCCCAGTTATGGCCCATGGATGGATCCTCTAGAGCAACACCAAATGTGTGGACAGATTCTATCCCTAACCCCTCCTCCCAAACTCCATAATGAAGGAGAGAAAACTTCATCCACTGTACCTTCAGCCCATTGGGGATTTGCTACGATTACTGGTGTCCTGCAGGTAGTGCTGCTGCTTCACAGCTCTGGTGACCCCAGTTCAATTCTGACCTCTGGTCAATGTTCCCCGATGACCCCATAGTATGTCCGGGTGCTCTGGTTTTCTTCCACATCCCAAAAATGTGCTGGAAGGTTAACTAGCCGCTATAAATTGCTCCCAGTGTAGGCAGGGAAATCAGGAGGTGGAGGAGTTGATTGGCACGAAGGAGAATAGGTTCCAGGAAAACAAGCGAGGAATGGGATTGCTGGGAGTATTTGAAGAGCCAGTTTAAAATAAATGGGCCAAAAGGCTGCTATATGATATGAAAATATGCATTTATTATTCCTTTAGATACTCCCCTGGCAGCTTCCTGCCAGGAGCGCCTGGCTGTAGCCCTAAAGGGGCTCTGTGGCTCCCTAACACGGGGAACATCCCTCCTGCAGGTCTTCAAGGTCTGTCTCAGACTCTGGGATCACACTCTGTCCCTTTCCCAATATTGCGGGGGCCATTCTTGGAAAAAGCAGCACACTTTGCACAGATGAAAGGTAGCTCCTTGTACATGTGTCCCTTCAAAGGCTGCTCCTGAGGTTGCTGCTGTGAGGCCAGGTGCCAGCAACTGTGGTGCAGCCACATACAAAGGTGGACATCAGGCTGAGGACAATGTTGGGTATGTTTCTCCTCACTTTCTGTACTTCATGACCCGACGGAATTGATCCATTCTAGATCCAGATGAAATAGAAGATGGCTCAGTGACTGCCATGGTGCACGAACAGGGTACAGCCACATCTGTGCCACATACAGCAACATCATGAACACTTCGCGTTTGATGACCAGGCTCCTGCCCATCATCAAGAGGGAGTGCCTCTCCCACATTCCCAGTTCTATTTGACTCTGGCTATTTGTTCCAGCCAGTTCTTGCCTTCTGCCCCAGCTCCTCTGATCAGACTCCCAGTACCTTTGGGTAGTCTGACCTGACGGTGAAGGCAGCAGAGGATTGGTTGGTCCAGTTGCAAAAGAACATCACCCTGCCCCTGCTGGGGTTGGCTCCAGCCACTGAGACCAGTACAAACTAGCTGCAGACACTGATCAAGCTGTGGACCAATTGTGGGTCTGAGCAGAAGTGGTGATGTCGGTTGCATACATGTGTACAGAGAGACTTTGACCTGAATGCCTGCACTGCCTGGCATTGCCACTCCGTTTATGCTTGTATCCTTCCTGATGGGATTTGGCCAAAGGTTCTATACAACACACAAATAAGGCAGAGGAGAGTGGGTAGCTTTGCCTAACTCCAGATTTGATGGGGAAGCTTTCTGTTTCCTAACTCATTAATTTGGACTGCAATATTGATGTCTTTGTATAGCAGTTGCATCTACTTACTGATTCCCTCCCCAAAGCCCATTTTGGAAGGCACATCCATGATGTATGAGCACAAGGCTGTCAGAGGTTTTTCTGGTGTGGGTGCATGACCTGCCCAAGAGTGGATTTGACTCTATTGGTGATGGCCTTGGACAGAAAACTGTAATCCACATTCAATAGTGAGATGCGAAACCAATTTCAGATGTCCTTCCTCTCTCCCTTGTGCTTGTAGATAAGGTTGATGATCTCTTTCCTCATGGATTCTGACATACTGCCAGCTAGAAGCACAGTGTGTACACTTCCAGTAGGTCTGGGCTCATCCAGTTCCACAGAGACAAGTACAGTTCGCCTGGTAAGCCATCACTTGTGGGAATTTTATCCATCTCAAGCGAACAGATGGAACTTGTCAGCTCCTCTGGGATTAGTGACTGGTCCAGACTCTCCTGTTTACTGTCACCTAAAATTGCCAAGGAAGAGGACAGGTTCTGGAGGCTGTGCTGCCTTTTCGTCTGGAGGCTTTTGGTCGTACAGATCAACAGAGAAAGGTTTGCAGATCCTCAATACATCCACTGTGAGGATGTTACTGAGTCATTCTTTTCCTTAATGCTGTGCATCACAGAGCTTCCCCTGTGAACATTGTGCTCCATGGAGTGGACTCTAGGTCAGTAGATGATCTTAGTGGACTCTGAGAAGAGGTAAGCCTCGTTATTTACCTTTAAGAGTTCCTGCTGTACATCCACCTTCATCGACTGCAGATTCTGCATGATTTTCTAGAGTCGATGCAATTCCCTCTGACTCTTGCTTGCTGAATACCTTTGAGTAAGAAGAACCTTTTGATGTTCCCTTGATTTCTTCCCACCAGCATCAGGGAATTGAAGAGGGACTTCACGATTCTCCAACCTGCCAAATCCATTTTCAATTCCTCAATGTTATTGGGCTCTTAGAGTTTAATGTTCAGTTGTCAGGTACCCCTGCCAGACAGTCAGCCAGAAGGAGGCAGTGGTCAGGGAAGAACAGCAACGTGATGACAGTGGATCTAATGTGATTGTCTCTGATGCAGGAAGTCTATCCAGGACGGGACTGACTGAGCTATCTTAACCAGTTAAAGTGCTGTGTTACTCCATCTGCAGGGTTGCTGAAGATGTTGCGCAGCTTGGTGTCTTTTACCTGCTTTCACCAGGACTCTGGAGGTGATGGCCAGTGTGCTGTCGACCCTGCTGTATTGATGATGCAGTCTGTGTCACCAGCTAGAATGACTGGCTGGGACACCGCTAGTAGTGGTGGAACTGCTGGAGGAGGACAGCCAGCTGCTCATTCTTCAGAGGTGGAGCATACAGACTGATGAGCTGGAGGAGAGTGCTTCTGGGTGTTACATCTGCCACGAGGAGATGGCCACCAAACACCTCTCTGACTTCAGTGATGACGAAGTTGCCTTCTGCAGTGGAGTATCCAGACTGTAAGTGCAGCAGTCGTTGCCCCCTGACCATATTGATGGCCCGTTAGACCACCACTGTGACCACTGCTGACCGTTGGTGAGGTATCCTGAGGTCACAACACATCATCCAGTGCTCTTTGCACTGTGCTCGTTGATTGTGATTTTTAATACCTGTAGTTTTGTAGATGTAGAGCCCAAAGTCACATTTCCACAGTCAATTGTTCTGTGCCAGCATGCCCAAGGCTTGCATAAACTGTAGCTCTTATTTGAGGCTGAGGTACGGGCTCTAGTGTCATCCAGGGGATGGGCTCCCCGGTGGTGTAGCTGGCAGTGATGCTGAGTGAATAGGTTTCTCATCTCAGTTCTGAATGCCTTGCCCTGTTTCCTGAGTCTGTGACCCTTAGTTCAAGATCAATCATGGAACAGTACAGCACAATACAGGCCCTTCGGCCCACGATGTTGTGCCGACCTTTAAACCTCACCTGAGATTATCTAACCCCTTCCTCCCACATATCCCTCTATTTTAAGTTCCTCCATATGCTTATCTAGTAATCTCTTGAATTTGACCAATGTACCTGCCTCCACCACCACCCAGGCAGTGCATTTCATGCCTCAACCACTCTCTGGGTAAAAAACCTCCCTCTGATATCTCCCTTGAACTTCCCACCCATTACTTTAAAGCCATGCCCTCTTGTATTGAGCATTGGTGCCCTGGAAGAGGCGCTGGCTGTCTACCCTATCTATTTGTCTTAATATTTTGTATACCTCTATCATGTCTCCTCTCATCATCCTTCTCTCCAAAGAGTAAAGCCCTAGCTCCCTTAGTCTCTCCCATCAGCCATGGGAGACATCCTCTATCATCCAGCCAGTCAGAATATTGGTCCTGCAAATTGTAGTATGACATCTTTGCTCCAATTGCAATGAAGGCCAACCTTTGCCTTGGTAACAGTTTGCTGAGCTTGCATGTTTTCTTTCAGTGACTGGTGTACAGGACACCCAGACCCCTTAGTCCATCAACATTTCCTAATACATCAGCATTTAAATAATTCCCTGCAGTTATATCTTTCCCATTGAAGTGTATAACTTCACATTAACCACATATCTGCTCACTCATTCAACTTGTTAGAGTAGACTCGAAGCCTCTTTGCAGCCTCTTCACACCTCACAATCCCACCCAGCTTCTTGTCGTCAACAAACTTAGATATATTACATTTGGTTCCAAATCATGGATATATGTTATGAATGGCTGGGGCTCAAGTACAGATTGATCTCTACGATGTCCCTCTAGATACTGCCTGAAAAGACCCATTTATATCTATCCTCTCTCTTTCAATCAAATTTCAGTCCATGCCAGTGCATTACCTCTCATTCCATGTGCTTTAATTTTGCACACCAACCTCTTATTCTTTAGGTATATTTAGCTCAGGAAGGGACTAATTTATAACATCAAGGATAAAAAAAAAACAAAGACACCTTTTATGTCTACCCCATTCCTCAAACAAACATGAAGTTTGGGAAGTTTCAAAGATGAGCTTTTATTACACTTCTGAATATAAGTAATGATACTCCTTTAAAATATTTAGATTTCTCAGTTATTGCACTTTTAACTTTAAAAGAAAATTCATGCTCCTTGCCAAGTATCAGGAGTTAATATTTTATTCATGAAAGGAGAGTGGCCACAAGTTATATTTTGTGTTGAAGATTTAGTTAATATTGGTTGTAAGAAAATACTGTAAAAGGAGGAGAGGAAAGAGGCTTTGAAGCTGTCAGAGATTAAAATTCCAGAACAAGATAGTACATTTACATTTACTCACAATGAAGGGAATAAGTGAGTCATTTTTCAGAATTTGGAATCAGGATTAAGTGTACAAAAGAACTAAAAATAAATTAATGGCCTTGAAATTGTTGTGCACCATTTTGTTTGGCGGGTCACCCTAACACAGTTTGTGGTAATCACATGAAGAGCAAGAACTTCAATTGCAAGGTTCACAGAACAGCATTGTCAGGTTTCTCTGTATAATGCAGGGCTGAAACTGATATTGTCAGCTTTAGCTTAGCGTTCCCTACTGATGTGCTGCTAGTCTTCACAGTTCTAAGCATGTAGTCCAGCACATGTCATTGCTTAAGCCATTTCTTCAGGGACGCATGATGAAGCAAGGAATACTCTCTTCCTGCTACTGAATGAATGGATAGTGCAATAATGAGAGAGGGGCCGGAGGTATCTGGAGGGGCTGGAGGGGCTGGTGAGGAACAGTACCTACAATAGGCACGCTCTTAGTACGTATGGACCATGCACGGCTATAGCCAGCGACCTTGGCTGGAAATTGCCGGGGGAGGCACTGTGAGGATGTGTGTGAAGTTGGTAAATGTTTTTACTTGTGGGTCCCTGAAGTGCAGGCAGATTTCAGTGCCTACCCTGTTAACTGTGGGCCAATGGAAAAGTGGCTGGAGTCTCTCTTGAGCTTGGGTGACCACCCTAATGCAGCAGTGAGCAGTAAACTGTGAGATGTGGCAAAAATCAGCAGCAGTGGCCTGGGATGAGGAATATAAGAGTGACAGTTAGTTTGACCTCTACAGGCAAAGCAGTTCAAGGTACACATGAAGATGTAGGGGGTCCCAGATCTCGATGAGAAGAAAAATGGAGTTTGGGTTTTGGCTGCTTAAATAGAATAGCTGGGGATATGGGATTAGTAAATCTGGTTATAAGAACTGTTGTTTTATTATTAAACAAGTGAGATTGAAAATCATTGCAATTGATTTTTGCAGCATTGCTGTTGATATACATTGGGGGACTTTATGCTGGAAAAAAAAGTGCTAGGAAGAACAAAAATTCTACTTAAAGATAAGGACTCGGACCTTCCAGATGGGTGTTATAGCTCCTGGAAATGTGCACAGCTGAGTTAACCCAATTTTTAACACCACAGCACTTTTATTTTGGAGTTGGATGAGTAAATTTCTAGCCCAATGTCTTCAGAATTAATATCTTTGGAGGGAAATGACACAGTGGTGAAAGGGTTAAGATTTCTCTTCATAATTTTCATGAGGGAAAGGCACTGGGCAGCAGTGTTAGGGAGAATTCCGTCACAGTTCTGAAATGTAAAGTCTGCATTAGTAATAGAGAGGAAATAATACAACTTTTGATGCACACTGCAGGCCAATCAGTAATAAAATGAAGGGAGATCTACAGAAAGGTTGGAGAAGAACGCAAGAAGAACAGGGAACTCTTCAAATGGCAAAATTTGAAGGGCTAAATTAAAATGCAGGTGCATTAAAGAACAGAATTGCAAGAGTAAATGGATTAAAGTTCTGCTTAAATTTAGAATCATGATTTTAAAATCAATATTAAAATAAAATTACTGTCGTCTACATTTTTCATTTCTGGTCTATAGAAAGTGTTTTCAGGAGATGAAAAATGAGGTTGCAGTGTTACAAAAATAGAACATGGCTATTCAATCTGCTCCAAACGTGACTTGTGTCATTCTCAGGTCGTTTTGGGTCAAAGGTACATTCTGCTGAAACGTTTGGATTTGGGTTGGATCACATTGTCCATGCCAGCTCAACTCAGTAATTTAACCAGGTCAATTTGAACTGGGGTCAATGGGTGCTGGCTGTGTTGTATGGATACTTGGTCAGGAAGTAAACAAGGACCTTGAACCAGGATGGGAAGTTGAACTTGGGTGTTGACAAGTTTTGGCTCAGTTTGGTGGTCGAATATGGTCTTTTTCGGCAGCTCCTTTGGAATGAGGATGATTTGCTTCCACTCTGGTTCTGAGGGTGATTGGTGAGGCCAATGTGGTAATCGCAGATTTTTCCACAGATTGGGCCGGAGGTGGATGAAGGGGATGGGTGAATGGGAAGTCTGTGAGGTGGTGCACCCTTTCCACTGCTTACACAAAGCTTCGGTGTGCATGAGGTGCATAGCCATCCCGAATGCTGCTCCTCCATTTGAGCAGTCACAGTCCAGAGATATTCAGGAGTTGGTAGGGATATTGCAGTTTTTCTCAGGGAAGCTTTCAGGGATGCTTGAATCTGCTTGTGTATCCACCCAGTAATCTCCTCCCACAATGGAGCCTGGAATTGTCTGTTTTGTGATTCTGGTGTTGGGCAGGTGAATGATGTGGCCTGAAAATAACTAGGTCCTCAAAGCTGGAGATGTTAGCCTGGGAGAGGGAGCTAACATCAGTTTGCTTGTCCTTCCAGTGAATGCGGAGGATTTTGAGGAGGCAGCGTTGGTGGTGGTATTTTTCCAGTGCATTGAGATGCCTGCAGTAGGTAGTCCAGGACCTGGAAGCAAATGGGGTGGTAGGGATCATTGTTGTCTGGTATACCATGAGTTTTGTGCCAGGTCTGAACTCCTAATCTTGAATACCCTTTTCCTCAGTCGACCAAGGCTGTGCTGGTGTATTGAAAATGGTGATGAATTTCATCATTGATGGCTAACTTTGTGAAGAAGTGGCTCCCAGGATATGGTAAGTGGCCCACGTTTCCCAAGGCTGGCCATGAACTTTTAGTGTCAGACGGCAGTGTGGTGCAATGAGTTGACAGAGGACCTTGGTCTTGCGGATGCTGCGTACAAGACCTGTCCTCATGTAAGCTTTGATGATGAAGACTCAGCGAGAAGCGAATGGGGAGCATTACCTGGGTTTCAAGTTTGCCTCAGTGCCACTGTGAGGAGGTGTCATTTGCCTGGGTTGGGGTTGGAGTTGTTGGTGGATCGAGTGGATGAGGGGTTCCACCTTGGCTTGGACTGCATTTTTTGGGTGTCATTGTCATACTTGGTTCAGTTTCTGCAAAAGGCTGTGTTATCCAGCAAAGAAATGCATGTTGTAGCTTGCCGAGGTTTGTGGTTTACTTCCTCATGCATTGACTTCAAGTTCACCTCAGTGCCTCAGGCACATGGTGATATTTTGCAGTGTTGCCAATGGCCAGGGGAGTGCTTTTCTGGTGTTGATGTCAAATTTGTTGAGTGTCACAGTCAGGTGGTGACATCCATGCTGGATGTGGGGTGGCTATTTTTCAGGCAAGGATGTCAAGTCTGGTTAGGTTTCTGTGTCCTCAGACTTGTTTGGGTTTCAGTCTGGGTCAGGTTTGAGTTGGGTTTTAATTTCATACCTGTGTATTCTCTATTCTACAAGGAACTCAGGCAGATGTATCAAAGGAAATAATATGGATTTTAAAAATATGTAAAATATGTATTTCTGTATTGTGCACAATGGGTAAGGAGGGGGTTAGACTGTGCAGAAGATAAGATCTTTATTAGTCACATGTACATCGAAACACACAGTGAAATGCATTTTTTGCGTAGTGATCTGGGGGCAGCCCGCAAGTGTTGCCACGCTTCTGGCGCCAACATAGCATGCCACAACTTCCTAACCTGTACGTCTTTGGAATGTGGGAGGAAACTGGAGCACCCGGAGGAAACCCACGCAGACACGGGGGAATTGTAGAGAACAAAGGTATGGCAGCAATGAATGTACTCCAGGAATGAATTAATAAAAAGATTATAGGAAGGCTGAGGGGAGTTGGGGCAGTGAGAACGGTGTTGGAGAGCTTCCACAGACGCTGCATATTGAGGACCTTCCTCTGTACTATACACTTTCCTCCTACTTAAACCTAGGATGTAGAGTTTTGATTTTTTTGTGCTGGGTATAAGGATGAAAAACACCACTCCCAAATGTTATTGGAAGGATGATGGTGCTTGAACTGAGATCCACATTGGGTGCACTGACATGTTCAGGAATGGTTTAAACTGTTGAAAAGTTTACAAATTTAATTAAAGGCATGAACAGAATTCAAATGTAAGTACCTTTGGCAGTGTCCATTATGGACATGCGTTTGGCTCGAAGTTGGAGCATGCTTAATTTTGGTGTGCTAAGCATCTGCTGCTTATTCTTCCAGCAGCCGGAAAATTTTCTGCTAATCCTTTTTTTAAAAAAAATGTGAAATTGAGCAAAAGAATGTGAAAGGTCCAACTGTGATGCTTTGTGCTCAGCAGGACCTCTGCAGTTCCCATTGAGACTTCAGTCATAGCTCGCAGTGGCTGCATCTTTGTGAGGTCGACTGCTGTAAAGTGACTCGATGCTTACAGAATTCTTTCCAGGGTTGCCATAGTTCAGTAGCAGAAAATGCTGCCTTAGAGGGGAGGGAAAAGGTAGGGTGGGGAGACACTGCGCTGTCAGTCTGATTTGTCCCCACACGATGACTGGTTGAATGGCTCCCATGCCTCAAGTGGCCCCAGGACTCTGCAGGCTGCTGGCTGATTAGCCTGGCAGACATCACATCTTGCATTGAGATGCATAACATAAAATACTGCAATCATTGGGGAAGATACAGCAGTGTCTGTATGCATGATTTTAAACATTGGAAACTTAGTATGGCCGAGGTTTTGAGTGACGTGTATCACGGACCCTTTTATTCATATCTCCATGCTGTGATGTTTGGTCCTTGTTTCTTTGTGTGTATAAAGTGAAGTTGACAGGTAGCATCTTAATGCACCAACTTAATTCTGTGATCGCTCAAATGGCCTCTGTGATCGCTCAAATGGCCACTGTGCTTGTAATGGTGTGACCATCACTATGTGTATGTCAGCCATGCTTAGGGAACTTACGTGGTCACCAGTTGACCTGGAAATGATTTACTTTTGTGTCCTAATTGTGCTTAAAAGTCAGTTTGCAAACATCTGCATGTAAAAAAAAGGCAAAAAAGGGTCCAGTTTCTAGGCTATTGTGCACAGATGCATCAGGTCTCAATATGTCCTTGCTGTACTCACACATCTCTGAGTTAAATCTGAAAACAAAACAGGGTTTCCAGGTTTCACAATGAGCTTTCATCAACTTTTTGTGTACAGAGTATGTTGCTGGTGACCTGTTTAAAACAAATGGCGAAAATATTGTACAATATTAACCTTTCCAGGCAAGCCTTTCCACAGGGTTCCAGAGTATATGTGGTAACTTTGGAAAATTATGAAAAATAGCATGAACTTCTGATCACATAACTTCTGGGAATTCCATGATTTATGCAAAGGTTATGGTGGTTGATCAGGCAAGCCTAATAATCAGAGAATCTGACATGTTTCCAGTACTGGGTAACTCCCTCAGAGTTCTGCCTCCTTACTCCGCCCAACAGAATATCATCATGGAGCATGAGACTCTCAAACTAGACAGCAATGTACATAGAAAGGATTAAACTATCATACTGAGTTTGCGATTTTTGTAAATTTGAGGCAGAGTGAATAATTGGTTACATTCCAATACACTGTATTAATCTTTCCCAAAAACCAAAGTCAGTTTTTTGAAGTGACGTTATTGTCTTTTGAAGGATTATAATTGGATTATCACTTTAGGTTACTGGACATTAATCCTTCTGTTCAACTCAACAGACATCAGGACTCTGTGCAGTTTTAACATTAGCACAGTCACCATTCCTCTGTCCAGCATTGTGTGCTGGGTTTTACCTACACTTAAGGAAAATTGCACTTGCGATGTTCAGTTAAGCAGCGCAAATCAGCAAGATTTGATCAGCAAGGGTGGAAGTAAAATTGGCCTCTGACAATTGTCTGATGTGGAGTGGGGGATGGTTAGGACAAAGGGAATACCTTTGGTAAGATGGGGCGAGGATTGCTATGGTGATAAAATGAAGATGAAGCCCTTTGATAATTTAATTAGAGAAGTTAGAGTGTGAAAACAAACTAAATAAACATAATAAACATGTAAATGCTGCGGAATGCTGATCAGAGCCACGTGAAATGCCCAGCAGATCAGGCCGCCTGCTTTGTGCTAATGAGGCCCAAGGTGAGCTTGAGGAAGAGCATCTCATCTTCAGTCTGCACATGTTGCAGCTTTTCAGGCTCTATACCAAATTTAATGATTTCAGATGTCCTACTTTGTATCAGAACTGCCAGTACCACTGTGGGTTCACTCACAATATTTTATGCTTATCTTGTCTGTCCTTATATTACATTCAGCCTGATGCCATATTGTGTTCAATAATGCTCCTGTGAAACCCCCAGAACAGAAAAGCCTGTATTTATTTTATCCCCATTTACCTCCAGTATTCCCAAGAGCACTTTAAAAACCAATGAATATTCACTCACTTTTGTTCTCTCTCCTGGTCTGCTGCACATGTCCTACAGCTCTGATCTGTAGTTTGCAGCTTTTAATGTCCCTTTGTTTGTTGTCTCCCTCTCTGACTGTCCTCTTGAATCTATCAATCAGGTGGCTTCATCGTAGCCTATCACCATGGAAATTCTGACCTCACAACTCGGAGAGATCCTTTTGTCCTCTCTATCCTGCCCTCCACCCTCTCTGCTACTGAAAACTAGTTTGTCTTCTCTCTTTCCCAGTTCTGACAAAAGGTTTAAAACCTGAAACAGCAACTTTGTTTCTTTTTACAGATGCCACCTGACCCCTGTTTTCTGATTTTATTTCAGAACTCCAGCATCTGAAGTATTTTTTTTGACTTTCAGCTTTGCAGCAGAACTTGCCAGATCTGATACAAAGAGAAAGAGTAAATGACCTGATATCGTGATGAATCCTAGTGGTCCCTCCCCCATTCTGTCTGCAAATTAAAACTAACTTGTTTCCTCCCCTTTCCAAGTTAAATCTGTTTCTCCTTCCTGACCTGCTGAGTGGTTCCACATATCATTAGATTTTCAGAAAGAGGACTTGTGCAGTACCACTTAGTGAGGTAGCAGTTGCTGGCAAACCATACCCCTCCCCCATTTCCCCATTTTAAAGTGGGCACTTGACACTGTCATTGCCTTTCCTCTCCATTATCTCTGAAACAATAATGTAGAAGTAGTGATGGAGGACCTGGATTTTTGCTTTATTCGTTACTATATTTCAGAAACCATTTCATTGGTTTTAAAGTGCTCTTGGGAATACTGGAGGTAAACAGGGATTAAATAAATACAGGCTTTTCTGTTCTGGGGGTTTCACAGGAGAATTATTGAACACAATATGGCATCAAGCTGAACGCAATTATAAGGACAGACGAGATAAGCATAAAACATTGAACTAAAGGAAGTTCAGAGATTTAGGGAGGGCACTTCAGAAGTTATGGACTAAATAGTTGCAGGGCAGTGGTGAATTAATGGCAATTGGATGCGCGAGAGACTGGAATCTTGCCCATTGTATAGTGCTGCTACCTTCACCAGGGGACCGGACGTGACTATACCCTTTTTCTTCTTGTGCTAATGGAAAGGATCTTGGCCAGGGTATGTATCAGCACATGCCAAAGCAATCAAGCTGCACTCTTGCCATACTAGTTGTGTTATTGGGCCAATGGTGCCAGTTCTTGGAGTGATCTATTGTGTTTCATAAAGAGGAACCTCAGCAAATGTTGTTTCTGAAATTCCAGAAGGATATCCTGGGATATGAGATCAGGTCCATCCTCAATGGCGCAGGCTGATAGGCAGAGACACAGTCTTTTTTGCAGCCTTGATGCATCATCCAAGCCAGAATTTGAAGACTAGTTTCTTACTACTCTGATGGAAATGCCAAAATACTTTGCATACCAAAGTTACAAGCCAATGTAATTGGAAAGGGTTCCCCGGTTTACGAATGACCTGACTTATGGAAATCTGACTTTATATTTTTAAAGCATTTTTTAAGCTAGTAATAATAGTGTTTTCTAGTTATTTATCAGTGATTGGATACAGTATATATTCCATTTGTTTGCTTATGGGTAGTGTTAGGATGATATTCAATGAAACGAAAGCATTGTGGCAAATGTTGATAGAGCATAGGATATGGGTTACTATAGAAAACAAAAGTTCCTGACTTACGGAGAAAATTGGCTTAAGGATAGTACTCAGGAACAGAACCCTTGTGTAACCTGGGGACTGCGGCTATACTTGATTTCAAGTTCTTGAATTGTCAGCTCTTTGGGTAGGATCTGTGTTGACCTTGGGTCCGGTCTGTGTGGAGTTTGTGACTGCATGGGGTTCCTCTGGGTGCTCCAATTTCCTTCCACATCCTAGTGACGTGCAGATTGGTAGGTTAATTAGCCACTGTAAATTGCCCCTAGTGTGTTGGTGAGAGGTAGAAACTGGGGGGAGTTGATAGGTATGTGGGGAGAATAAGAAAATGGGATTAATGTAGGATCTGTGTAAATGGGTGGCTGATGGCCGGCATGGATTCAGTGGGCTGAAGGGCCTGTTTCTCCGATCTGAGAGCTGGCATAGAATGAATAGGTTGACTGGCTGCCTCCTATGTCATAAGGAAAACGTGAAAGTATGTAGGTCAGCTTGTGTGAGTTTTCAAGGTTAGCATATGAGCACATACTGTCCAGGCACAATGAAAGGGCACAAGGTCAAGAGAGTGGACTGCTGCAACTGCCTGTGGGGACCAATGTTCAGAAAAGAAAGAAATAGCTGCCTGCTTATGTAATCACAGTGTAATTGCAAAGTTGAACTAGGGGGAGTAAATCCTGGAGGACTACTTAACTGATATTAAAACTGACACATCCGATGGTGACTCCATTGTATAAGTAGGCTTTAGAGGCTTACAGCATGTTTCAGAAACCCATGAGTCACAGAAGTCTATGGAAATCACTAAGTTTCACAACATAAGTAGCTTAAACTGGGTACAGAAAAACCTCTTAACTTTTCCCTGTTGAAATCCAGAGAATTAAACTCACAGCCTCCTGAACTGAAATATATCACAGTCAACCTCTGTGGGTTAACGTGCACAATGACATGCCATAGATCTTGACGTAGTTTTCAAATTTCCCTGAAATAAGGTGACTCTCATTTACAGAAACATAATGAACTGACTTCTACAAGGGATCAGGACTGTTAGGAAATGCTCTGTGATGACATTGCTACTAAGTAGTGTTCAACGAGGAAGGAGGTGGGGGTGGTGGGGGTCTCAACATATGAAGAGGGGGAGGATCCTTTCAGAGTCAGCTCTATCCTGACAGTCACAAACTGCTTGAGCTGCAACCTGGAAAGCAGCGAACGTTTCTCTTGTATATACTTGAAGAGAAATGTTAACAGTTTAGAACTTGGAGCCAAGGAAAAGAAAATGATCGAATTATTTCCATCTGGTTCACATTGTCCTTTTAGACAGATAGTCTCTTCATAACACAATGTGGTGAGAGTTGTAAGCACATGATAGAGTGACATAGCTGGATACTGGGGACTGCTTTACAGAGCACCATACTCAGAGAAACACTGCAGGAATGTCTTAGGAATGTGATCACAGGACTAAACATCCAGCAACATGGTGAGTAGATAATCAGTCAATGTTAATAGATTCCTCGCATATCCTTTGTCGCAGTACAGCTTGGTATTTAAATAGGACAGAGAGCAGTTTTCTTCAAAGTTCTCAAACGTAACTTCCTCTAGCACCATGAATGTTTTACTTCAAATGAGTTAGATTATTACAAAATATTTTTAATACAATTGCATTGGTCTGCTTTCAAAGGAAATCAACCCTCTTGAGGTATTCCTTTCTTTCTGCCCCTTTTTTCTTTCCATGCATTACTGTGAGCCAGTCCTGTAGGCATCAGCACCCTCTCCAATGCATTGGCCAAATGTTTTATTCTTTAATTTTCTTAGAAAGGAAATATCGAGAGCTACTTAACTAGGGAGAATATGCTTGGTTTGGTTTTCACTCAATGTCCATGCGCTATGACTTTCCTGCTGGAGTGTGAACTAACAAGGATTTAGTTCCTCCTTGAGTACTGAGATTTGCTATTGCACCATAAGTAGTATTCTGGCTGGGCAGCTATCTCAGCATAGATCAAGTCTCGGGTCCTTTTGCTGTTTGTTCACTGCCGTAAGTGGACTGCTTCCTGGCATACAAGGCTAGCTGGGAGGAAAGATTTGATTTTTAAATGGTTACTATTTTGAGCTGTGCAGAGATAATTTTCACAAACAGCATTCCATTTCCCTGGAGTGACTGAATGCATCTCTGTATTCTGATAGGAAATCCATCACCAACTGGGATTAATGAATAATTAAAAGGTTGGACATCAGGAAGGGGGAGGGGAAAGTGATAGATTTTCAACATAATAAATAGTCGTTTGGAACACAGAAAACAAAGAGATCATTGAGACAGGCAGTATAGATGCCTCAGCCACGTGGTTTCTATGATGTTAGTTCTGATGTATTTTTTAAATAGCAATCATGCAGCAGTTGGCATAATCAGCTTGGTCATTGCGTGTGTTAGAGCTGGAGCATTGCAGGCAGGCAAGTTTTGATTTTTAATAATTAATGTCATGAGTTTGGCAGAAACCCCTTTGCAATTGAAAAATGTGGGATGAACAGTGCAGCCCTGAGTAGTCCCAGGATTCTCCAAGAGCTCCAGCAATCCCACCGCCTGATTAGAATCAGCTGCCTTCTTTTATTCAGTGTGGTTTTGCCCTGAGGAAAGTCTCCTTGCTCTGAACATGAACCTTTTCCTGCAAGGGGGTCAAACGGAATTGCTCCCATCAAAGCTTCACTCCAATAAATTCTAAGAATATCACTGGCCAAATGCTAGCCCTGCAATATTGCTGCAAGCATGCTGTGAGAGATAATTATGCCTGAATATAGTGGAAACTGAAATAGACTGGTTAGACTCCTGGTTGCCACTGTGGTTCAGGTCACCATAGAGTTCAGAGAGCAAATAATTTCCATTTGATTATTTAATTACCAACTCGCAATATTTATTTTCATACTGTAATAATGGTGCAACTGTGCCATGGAAGAATTGGGGTACTTGAACTGCATTAATGTTATTCAAATTTCAATCACCATGCACTGCTGTTCAAAGGCTAATATGTCCCATACAGTTGCACTCGATAATTGATAGGCTGTTGGAAGTACTACCAAGACAACTTAAAGCTATGAGCGGAATCTAGACTTTTATTTCAACAACGGAAATGCTATAGTGCAATCATACATCCAGAGAAGCTAACATTTTCTTTCATTTTAAAGACTTTACCTTAATGTACTTAATTGTGTGTTGATAAATGTGTTTAGCAACAGTATAGCAGATTAATACTTCCAGATAACATGGAATGTTTCAAGTGAAATGAAAAAAGTTCTCAATGTGAGAGCTATCAAACTCGTTTGTGGTGTTTGTAGCTTCTTTATTCAATTGATAGAATGATATATCATTTACTTGCAGATTCTGCCAGTTTGCATACTCTGCCACTCTTGCTAGCTGTAAATTTACTCCAGACATCTATGACAAAGTTAGGGTAGTGGAGTGGGAAAGCTCCAAGGAAATTTCCAATGTATGTTTTCCAATTATCTTGATGCTTATCATGTGCTGAGAAAGAAAGATCTTGCTTTAATATGTGCATCCTTCAGCGCTGCTCTGAAGAGCACTGATTCGTCATTGTGCTCCCCGTCCTCCAGTCCAAAATTTGCATGTATGTACATCCTGTACTTTTTTTTAATAAAAGAGACATCCACGGGCTGATTGCTGCTGTGCCAGGAACCTGACATGAACCCTGCTGTCCACTGGACCACTCAAAGATGTGAATCACCCCATGGATCGATGTGGAGAGCTTCCCTGTGAGAGTTGGTATTGGATGGGTTGGACGAGTAGTGTGGCCACTCAGTGCTGAGATACGGTCACAAGATCACAAGATAAGGGAGCAGAAGCAGGCCATTCGGCCCATCGAGTCTGCTCCAAGGAAAAGGGAAAAAGAAATGGGGTGGGAAAAAAAGAGAGAGAAAAAAAAACTATTCTAATCCCATTTGCCAGCCTTATCCCCATATCCCTTGATACCCTGACTATTTAGATATCTGTCTATCTCCTCCTTGAATACCCCCACTGATCTGGCCTCCACTGCTGTGCGTGGCAAGGAGTTCCACAATTTCACCACCCTCTGGGTAAAGAAACTTCTCCTCATCTCTGTCTTGAAACTGTACCCTCTAATTCTAAGATTGTGCCCTCTGGTCCTGGACACGCCCACCAAGGGAAACAGCCTAGCCACATCTACTCTATCCTTACCTGTCAACATTTTAAATGTCGCTACGAGGTCCCCTCTCATCCTTCTGTACTCCAGCGAGTACAGTCCAAGAGCCGACAAACGCTCATCATACTTAAGCCCTTTCATTCCTGGAATCATTCTCGTAAATCTCCTCTGAACCCTCTCCAACGTCAGCACATCCTTCCTAAGATGCGGGGCCCAAAACTGCGCACAGTATTCCAAATGAGGCCTCACTAGCGCCCCGTAGAGCCTCATCAACACTTCCTTACTTTTATACACTATACCTCTCGAGATGAATGCCAACATAGCATTCGCTTTCTTAACCACCGATCCAACCTGGTGGTTAACTTTTAAGGTATCTTGTATGAGTACCCCCAAGTCCCTTTGTACTACCGCACTATCAATCTTCTCTCCTTCTAGATAATAATCTACCCGCTTATTTCTACTTCCAAAGTGTACAACTGCACATTTCTCAACATTGAATCTCATCTGCCATTTCCTTGCCCATTCTCCTAAACTGTCTAGGTCCCTCTGCATTCTTTCTATTTCCTCTATGCTCCCTACTCCTCCACTTATCTTGGTGTCATCCGCAAACTTAGCCACACAACCATTTATTCCATCATCCAAATCATTGATGTACAAGGTAAAAAGGAGAGGCCCCAACACCGACCCCTGCGGCACACCACTAGTAACCGGTAACCAACCAGAACGAGATCCTTTTATTTCCACCCTTTGCTTCCTGCCAACCAGCCAATTCTCCACCCATTTTGCTACCCTGCCCATAATTCCATGACCTCTCATCTTATTAATCAGTCTCTTGTGAGGCACCTTATCGAAGGCCTTTTGAAAGTCTAAATACACAACATCTACCGCCTCTCCCTTATCCACCCTACCTGTGATTTCTTCAAAAAACTCCAATAGGTTGGTCAGACAGGACCTCCCCTTCACAAAACCATGTTGACTAGGTCCTATCTTGCCTTGCGCCTCTAGGTATTCGGTAACCTCCTCCTTGAGGATAGACTCCAATAATTTTCCCACCACTGACGTCAGACTAATAGGTCTGTAATTGCCTTTGTGCTGCCTCCCACCTTTCTTATACAACGGAACTACATTCGCTACCCTCCAGTCCTCCGGAACCATGCCAGAATCTATCGATTCCTGAAAAATAATCGCCAACGCCTCCGCTATCTCCACAGCCACCTCCTTCAGAAGGAGGTGGCTGTGGAGCCAAGGCTCCACCTTGGCAGGCTTGGTGAGTGTGGGCCATCGCTGGGGACTGGCAGCATCTGCTCACATGTTGACAAACTGTATGGATTCCATGGCCTCTCTCATTGAATGTCTCCCCCTCTCTTTGTTTAGCTGCACAGCTCTGCCCAGAGCCCTCAGATTTCTGTGGGTAACAAACTCAACTGAGAGAGTGAGAGAACAGCTCCCGTCACATCCAATGGATAGTGATGAGAGAGACCATGGAATCCAGATAGTACATGGAGCGGCTGCAGTCAGTTCCCGTCAATGTCCCGTACTTGCTGTGCTGGCCAGGGCACAGCCCTGGGCCTGTACCTTAGCAGTGAGCAGCCACATCATTCACTGCTGTCCCCAAAACCAGTTCTCACAGGCAGCCTCCCCACACTGGGTCATGGAACGACTCATTAACAGATTCATGCCACACTCACAGCATAGCACGCTGTCAGCAATGCATCTCTTGATGTAATATCGCTACAATGACCCCTTCTTGCGCTGACTCCAATAATGCTCTCGTTCCTGGTGAAGTATCCTGAGCACCAAGCAAGGTACCGGTGTATCACATTCACCATATCCTCAGGACCATTTGAGTAATCCTTTATATCAGAAACAAGCCATCTAATTTACACACAGCAAGGTCCCACGTGCAGTGCAGAGATAAACCAACAGATAATCAGTCCTAGTGGTATTGATTAAGGGATAAAAAGTGAAAATAATTTGTGTTCATTTAAGGGGGCAGCAATAGGTTGGCTTAACAACTTATCCAAAAGACTCATCACTGATGGTGCAGCACTAAGTAATGTATTGGATTGACAGTCCAGATCATGTGCGGAGTCCATAGAACCTACTGACAAGATATCCGTTAATTTGTTTGACTTGCCTTTGCATCATGTGCTGGGGTGGAACAGCATTCTTGTCCCAAATGACAAGAATTATTGAAATTGATAATCCTTTTGGTTTAGAAAGTAAAATGGAAAAAGTTATTCAATCACAAAAGATTCTGTTTGTTCAGCACCTTTCAAGACAGCCAATGCACTTCAGAGCTAATTACCTTTGAAGTGTTGTCAGTTTCATTTGCATTTAGAAATTCCCAAAAATTTGATAATGAGCAGATAATTTGTTTTACTGATACTGATTGAGGTAGAATTTAATCTGGACATTGAGTATAAATCCCCTGCTGTTCTTCACATTATGAGATCTTTTGTGTCACCTTATGCGGTAGGAGTGGTCTCAGTTTAACATTTTGTGTAAAAGACAACACCTGCAACAGTGCAGTACTCTTGATTTCGGTGCTCAAATCACTGGGGTTGGACATGGCTAGATTTTACTGACTGAGAGGAAGGAGTGGTACCAGCTGGGCCATGGATGATGCACATCTACTCATGGGCAAACAGCAAGCAAGGTAATTGAAAAGTTCATCTCCAGAGCCAAGGTCTAGTGTGTGTTTCCAAATAAATTAGCTTTACACCTTTTCATCAGTAGAAGGTTGCATTGGAGTAGGCGATGGCTGAAGAAATAAACTACAGCTGATTAGGAACAGAATTGTACTCTGACATGTATTTACTTTTGACCCTCCTGTTTTCAGTCAATTGCTCTACACCATTCTAATAGTTTACCTAGCTGTTCATAAACTTTACTTTGAACCTTTAAGGATATTACTTATGAGTCGGCTGACTTTTTGCAGGGATAGTCCAGCAATCAAACTCCAGATTTTCTAGTATCTCTGCAGTCATACAGTATACAATCAGTGCCAATTATTTTGCTGGCTTTGCCTTTCATCAGTCAGGAAAAGAAATATCTTTAAGTAACCTGATCTTTCCTGAATGGGTCTAGTCTGGTGCTTATGTGCCTTCCAATCTACTTAAGGCTATTTTACCAGTCTGAACTATGGTATTATGAAGCAAAACGCATGACAGGCCCAATAGGAAATCTGGAGTCTATTTACTTTTCACTGTGGAGTGTTGGTACAAATGCAGATTTCTTTTAATTCAGTGGGATTTTGCACTTTTCCTATTAATTTGACCCTGACCAAGATTTTAGAAGATTAATGCACTTCAGGAAGTTAGTGACTTTGACAGAACTGCTAGAACTAATAGTAATTCTTTGAGGTTTCAATATATTGAGGCTTGTCTAAACTTCAACTGCCTTTTAACAGTGAAACTTTAAACATTCCACATTTAGATTGATCATGACAGATTGACCTGGAAAATAAAAGCCCAGAGGATCCAAAGGAAAGTGGCAAGTTGAATAACATAAATATGCTCAATGGGAGAAAGCAAAGTGTGATGGTCAACAGGAGACCTATTGGCTGGAGGGCTGGGTACAGTGTGGGTCCAAACGGCTGATTACTGGGTCTCATGCTTTTTGTGATTTATATAAAATCAGAGGTGTGATCAATAAGTTTACCAATGGTACCAAAAAGGGTCTCGGCCCAAAATGTTGACTGGTCCAGATCTTATCTTACCAGTGCCCTACATAACTGAAGCATAATCTCCTTATTTTTGTTTTTGATACCCCTTGCAAGAGCCAAAAATGTTCTGTTAGCTTTCCTGATTATTTGCTGTACCTGCATACTAGTCTCTTGTGAATTGTGCACTAGGATTCTCAGAACCTATGCATCTCAGAGCTCTACAACATCTCACCATTCCCCTGACACTTTCCTCGTCTTCCTGCCAGGAAAAGACGCATTTATGCTTCCCATGTGTTTTCCTTTTAGCCAGCCAATCTTCAATCCATGCCAACATGTTGTATCCTGAACTGTGAGCTTTTATTTTCTGCAACAACCCATTAATTGGTGAAAGAATTAGAGGAATTGCAGAACTTCCTTTTTCATCCAAAGAGTACTTGGAGTCTCGAACACAGCCTGAAAGGGTTGTGGAGGCATGAATCCTCAAGGCATTTAAAAGTGCCTGGAAGTACACTTGGAAGAGCTGTAACCTGTAAGGCTACACACTCAGAGCTGAGGAATGGGATTAACCCAAGTAGGTGGACAAGAGGTTGCAGATGCTGGAATCTGGAGCAAAAAACAAATTGCCGAAGGAACTCAGCAGGTCAGGCAGCATCTGTGGAGGAAGATGAACAGTTGATGTTTTGGGTTGCGATCCTTCATCTGAACTTGGACATCAAGTCTGGATGAAGAGTTGTGACCCAAAATGACAACTCAATCTACAGCAGTTTGGCTTTAACTGAGATGGATCCATTTTTGTCTGGCATGGACCTGACGAACTGAATGACCTCTTTGTATATTGTTTAATGTCAATAATTCTGTGATTTGCTGTCACATGCTGGCAAATTAGCAAGATTGATTTTTGCTTTTTTGTCCAAAAAGTTGCTGTTTATTGGTGAAGTACTCCACAATCTAAATAAATTATACAGCCTATGTCTCAGGATTTAAATTATTGGGTCCTCTACAACCAGTGGCTTTTAACCAGTTTCCTTCCCACTTTTTACGGCACTATTCTTGTACCAGCATACAATTTACAGATTGCAGCCACACACCATTACCTCATCCAAATAACCATTCAGCTGTAAGGCTGGAATGTGCGTGGCTGTAAGCTATAACATCGATGATGGGACCATAAGAGTATTGCATACTTTCCTCTTCCAGTGTCTGCTCTCAGGAATACAAGAGATGAAGACCACTCCATTCATTTTCACTTGTGCTTCCTGCAAAAACTTCCTGGTCCCCTTCCCTATGACGTGATTGCACTGGTCCCTAGATTTTTTTTACCCACAATGAGTTGACCCCGCAAAATGTTTGACACTTCTTGGATAAAGAAGTTCATCCTGTCCTAACTTGCACCAAATTTAAAATATTCACACTTTTTCTGGTAACAATCTCATTAGAAGCAAACCCTATACGTATCCTAAACTTTAAGGATTCCTCACTTCTGTCTGCTTTCTAGACACAGCACCACCTCCTTCCTTTGATGTGGATGATCAGCCATGGGCTGTACCCTGTAATACCACCAAGAATTGAGCAGACATGTTTTGACACGATGGTTAAAACTGAATGCAGTGCAGATGATGCAGTCTGTCTTGGCCACAGTACCTTTAAGAGATATTGGCTGACTAGTACCTAACTAATCCAGCAGTAGTATGCTGAGCTTATTTTTTTTTATTAACTGCATAATTCATTACAAACCTAGATGCTTTATATGATCCTGGAGAAATCGGCCCTCTTCTCAGAAAACTACCCCTTGACTCTTCCTTGCTTGCAAATTACTGCCCCCTTTCTGATTTCCATTTCATTTCCAAAGGCTTTGAACATGATGTACCTTCCAAACTCCATGCCAGTTTCACCAGAGGTCTGTCCATTTTCTGCTCAGTCACAGAGTTGGAGCAGCTCTGATCAAAACTATTAATGATGCTCTGGTTGCTGCAGACAAACCAGATTTCCTTTGTGAGATCTCGACTGATGAAGTATGCAGAGGTCGTACATGCTGTTTAGCCATTTCTGTAGTGGGCCTACAAACAAAATGCTCATTGGCCAACCATGCAGAGAGTATTTAAGATCGTAAGAACACAGGAATCAGGAGGTGGAATAGTCTTAGCCATTCAATAGAATCATGGCAGATATGATCTTTGGCTTTATTCCACTTGCCAGATCCACATTAACCTTGATTCCACATTAGTCTAAAAATCTGCCTTGAATGTACTAATGACTCAACATTTGCAGGTCATACATTCTAATGATTCATAACCCTCAAAGATGAAATTCCTCCTCCTCACAGACATAAGAGGCTTATCCCTTATTGTAAGGCTATGACGTCTATTTGAGGAAACGTACATTTATGGGCAGCATGGACGTGACGGGCGGAAGACCCTGTTTCTGTGATGTACAACTCTGACTCATTATGACTTCTCTTGGCATCCACCCTGTAAAGTCCCTAAAAACATTTTATATCTTTGTAAAATCACCCCTCATTCTTCCAGACTGTAGAAGATAATCTTATTCTGCTCAGTCTTTTCTCATGTCAACTTCTCGTTCCAGGAATCAATCTAATGAAATAAAGAGCACAGTTATGTTCATCTACATAAGAACAAGAAATAGGAGCAGGACTAGGCTATCTGGCTTGTCGGGCCTGCTCCACCATTCAATAAGATCATGGCTGATCTGGCTGTGGACTCAGATCCCACCTACCTGCCTTTTCCCCATAACCCTTAATTCTCCTACTATGCAAAAATCTATCTAACTGTATCTTAAATATATTTAATGAGCTAGCCTCCACTGCTTTCCTGGGCAGAGAATTCCACAGATTCACTACGCTCTGGGAAAAGCAGTTTCTCCTCATCTCCATCCTAAATCTATTTCCCCCGAATCTTGAGATAATGCCCCCTAATTCTAGTCTCACCTACCAGTGGAAACAACCTTCCTGCCTCTATCTTATCTATCCCTTTTATAATTTTATATGTTTCTATAAGATCCCCTCTCATTCTTCTGAATTCCAGCAAGTATAGTCCCAGGTGACTCAATCTCTCCTCAAAGGCTAACCCTCTTATCTCTGGAATCAACCTGGTGAACCTCCTCTGCACAGCCTCCAAAGCCAGTTTTTCCCTCCTTCAAGCAAGGAGAACAGAACTGCATGCAGTACTCCAGGTGCTGCCTCACCAGTACCCTGTACAGTTGTAGCATAACCTCCCTGCTCTTAAATTCAATCCCTCTAGCAATGAAGGCCAACGTGCCATTTGCCCGTTGCACCTACAAACCAACCTTTTGTGATTCTTGCACAAGCACTCCCAAGTCCCTCTGCACAACAGCATGCTGCAATCTTTCACCATTTAAATAATAATCTGATCTTCTATTTTTCCTTCCAAAGTGGATGACCTCGAATTTACCAACATTGCACTCCATCTGCCAGACCCTTGCCCACTCACTTAACCTATCTATATCTCTCTGCAGACTCTCTGCATCCTCTACACAATTTGCTTTTCCACTCAATTTAGTGTCATCAGCAAACTCAGACACGCTACGCTTTGTCCCCTTTTCCAAATCATTAATGTATATCGTGAACAGTTGCAGGCCCAGCACTGACTCCTATGGCACCTGCTCACCACTGATTACCAAACAGGAAAACATCTGTTTATCCCAACTCTGCCTTTTATTGGTTAACCAATCCTCTATCCATGCTAATATATTACCCCCAACTCTATGCATCCTTATCTGATCCTTGTCTTTGAAGCAGCACCTTATCGAATGCCTTCTGGAAATCCAAGTATACAACGTTCAACTGTTCCCCTCCATTCACTGCACTCATTATATTCTCAAAGAACTCCAGTAAGTTTGTCAAACAGGAGCTGCCTTCCCTGAATCCATGCTGTGTCTGCCTGATGGAACCACTTCTATCCAGATGTCTCGCTATTTCTTCCTTACTGATAGACTTAAGCAATTTCCTGACTATAGACGTTAAGTTAACCGGCCTATAGTTACCTGCCTTTTGCTATCATCCTTTTAAACAGTGGCGTGACATTCGCTGGACCTGCCCAGAGTCCAGAGAATTTTGGTAACTTATCACAAACACCTCTACTATAACTTCCGCCATTTCTTTCAGTACCCTGGGATGTATCCCATCAGTACCGGGGGCTTGTCTACCTTTAGGCCCACTAGTTTGCTCATCACTGCCTCTAGTGACCGTGATTGTATCGAGGTTCTCACCTCCCATCGCATCCATAACATCACTCTTTGGCATGTTAGACGTGTCCTCCACCATGAAGACTGACACAAAATCATCATTAAAGGCCTTGGCCATTTCCACATTATCCAATATTAATTCCCCCTTCTCATCTTCCAAAGGACCTACGTTCACTTTAGCCTCCCTCTTCCACTTCATATAATTATAAAAACTTTTACTATCTGTTTTTATATTATGTGCTAGTTTACTTTCATAATCTATCTTCCGTTTCCTAATTGCTTGCTTGGTGGTTCTTTGTTGCTTTGTAAAGTTTTCCCAATTTTCCAGTTTCCCACTACTCTTAGTGACTTTGTATGCATGAGCTTTTAGCTTGATGCCTTCTTTTGTTTCCTTAGTTGTTCAAGTCTGGTTCTCCCCACCCTTGCCATCCTTGCTTTTAACTAGAATATACTTTTGTTGAGCACCGTGAAAAATCTCTTTGAAAGTCTTCCACTGTTCCTCAACTATCCCACCATATAGCCTGTGTTTCCAGTCTACGCTAGCCAACTCCTCCCTCATCCAGTTGTAGTCTCCTTTGTTTAGGCATAATGCATTGGTTTTAGATCGAACTGTTGCACCCTCCATTTGAATGAGAAATTCAATCATACTATGATCACTCTTTCCAAGAGGATCCCTAACTACAAGATCATTAATTTTACCTGTCTCATTGCACAGGACACGATCCAAGATGGCATTTTCCCTTGTAGGTTCACTAACATGCTGTTCAAGAAAGTTATCATGGATGCATTCTATGAAGTCCTCCTCAAGACTGCCTCAACCTACTTGATTTGCCCAATCTATGTGCAAGTTTAAGTCCCCCATGACAACTGCTGTTCCATTCTTACATGCATCAAATATTTCTTGGTTTAGAAAACATAGAAAAAAACCTACAGCACAATTCAGGCCCTTCGGCCCACAAAGCTGTGCCGAGCATGTCTCTACCCCTCAGAAATTACTAGGCTTACCTATAGCCTCTATTTTTCTCAGATCCTGTACCTAGCCAAAGTTTCTTAAACAGGACACTAGTTCGGTCTGCTTCCACCACCGTTGCCGGCAGCCCGTTCCAGCACTCACCACTCTCTGAGTAAAAAAAAAACTTAGACCGACATCTCCTCTATACCTACTCCCCAGCACCTTAAGAACCTATGTCCTCTTGGGGCACCATTTCAGCCCTGGGGAAAAGCCTCTGACTATCTACCTGATCAATGCCTCTCATCATCTTAATAAACCTCTATCAGGTCCCCCCCTCATCCTCCATCACTCCAAGGAGAAAAGGCCGAGTTCCCTCAACCTGCTTTCATAAGGCATGCCCCTGCAATCCAGGCAGCGTCCTTGTAAATCTCCTCTGCACCCTCTCTATGGCCTTTACATCCTTCCTGTATTGAGGCGACCAGAACTGAGCACAGTACTCCAAGTGGGGTCTGACCAGGGTGCTATATAGTTGCAACAATACCTCTCGGCTCCTGAATTCGATTCCCTGATTGATGAAGGACAATACACCATATGCCTTCTTAACCACAGAGTCAACCTGTGCAGCTGCTTTGAGTGTCCTATGGACTCGGACCCCAAGATCCCTCTGATCCTCTACACTGCCAAGAGTCCTACCATTAATACTATATTCTGCCATCATATTTGACCTACCAAAATGAACCACTCCACACTTATCTGGGTTGAACTGCATCAGCCACTTCTCAGCCCAACTTTGCATTCTGTCTATGTCCTGCTGTAACCTCTGACAAACCTCCATACTATCCACAACACATCCAACCTTTGTGTCATCCGTAAACTTTCTAACCCATCCCTCCACTTCTTCATCCAGGTCGTTTATAAAAATCACAAATAGTAAGGGTCCCAGGACAGATTACCGAGGTACAAGCCACTGGTCACTGACCTCCATACAGAATACAACCCTTCAACAACCCCCTTTGCCTTCTGTGGACCAGCCTGTTCTGGATCCACATTGCAATGTCCCCTTGGATCCCATGCCTCCTTACCTTCTCAATAAGCCTTGCATGGGGTGCCTTATCAAATGCCTTGCTGAAATCCATATACACCTACATCTACTGCTTTCCCCTTCATCGATGTGTTTAGTCACATCCTCAAAAAATTCAATCAGGCTTGTAAGGCAGGACCTACCCTTGACAAACCATGCTGACTATTCCTAATCATGTTATACCTCTCCAAATGTTCATAAATCCTGCCTCTCAGGATCTTATCCATCAGTTTACCAAACCACTGAGGTAAGACTCATTGGTCCTATAATTTCCCGGGCTATCTCTACCTCCCTTTCTTGAAATAAGGGAACAACATCTGCAAGCTTCCAATCTTCTGGGACCTCTCTTGTCTCCATCGATGATGCAAAGGTCATTGTCAGAGGATCCGCAATCTCCTCCCTTGCCTCCCACAGCAGCCTGGGGTACATCTCATCCAGTCCCGGTGACTTATCCAACTTGATGCTTTCCGAAAGGTTCTAGCATCTTCTCTTTCCTAATATCCACGATGCTCAAGCTTTCAGCCTGCTGCAAGTCCTCACTACAATCACCCAGATCTTTTTCCGTAGTGATACTGATGTAAAGTATTCATTAAGTACCTCCGCTATTTCTTCCGGATCCATACACACTTTCCCACTACTGCACTTGATAGGCCCTATTCTTTGCATTTATCCTCTTGCTCTTCACATACTTGTAGAATGCCTTGGGGTTTTCCTTAATCCTGCCCGCCAAGGCCTTCCCATGTCCCCTTTTGGCTCTCCTAATTTCCTTTTAAGCTCCTTCCTGTTAGCCTTATACTCTTCCAGATCTCTAACATTACCTAGCTCTCTGTAACCTTTTGTAAGCTTTTCTTTCTTTTGACTAGATTTATTATAGCCTTTGTACACCACGGTTCCTGTATCCTCTCGTGACTCCCCTGTCTCATTGGAACATGCCTATGCAGAACTCCACCCAAATATCCCCTGAATATTTGCCACATTTCTTCCGTACTTTTCCCTGAGAACATCTGTTCCCAATTTAAGCTTCCAAGTTTCCTGCTGAGAGCCTCATAATTCCCTTTACTCCAAGTAAACACCTTTCTAGTCCGTCTGCTTCCTATCCTCTCCAATGCTATCGTAAAAGAAATAGAATTATGATCACTATATCCAAAATGCTCTCCCACTGAGAGATCTGACACCTGACTAGGTTCATTTCCCAATACTAAATCAAGCACAGCCTCTCCTCTTGTAGGCTTATCTACATATTGTGTCAAGAATCCTTCCTGAACACACTTAACAAACTCCACCCCATCTACACCCCTCTCTGTATGGAGATGCCAATCAATGTTTGGGAAATTAAAATCTCCCATCACAACAACTCTGTTATTCTCACACCTTTCTAGGATCTGCTTCCCTATCTGCTCCTCGATATCCCTGTTACTATTGGGCGGCCTATGATAAACACCCAGTTAAGTTATTGATCCCTTCCTGTTCCTAACCTCCACCCACCGAGATTCTGTAGACAGTCCCTCCATGACGTCCACCTTTTCTGCAGCTGTGACACTATCCCTGATCAACAGGGCCACTCCCCCACCTCTTTTGCCTCCCTCACTTTCCTTTCTGAAACATCTAAAAACTGGCACTTAAAGTAATCATTCCAGTCCTTGAGCCATCCAAGTCTCTGTAATGGCCACCACATCGTATCTCCAAGTATTTATGCAAGCTCTAAGCTCATCCGCCTTGTTCACGATACTCCTTGCGTTAAAATAGACACACCTGAAACTGGTCTGAGCATGTCCCTTCTCTGTCACTTGCCTATCCTCCCTCTCGTACCTACTACTAGCTTTCTCTATTTGAGAGCTAAACACCTCTTCCCCAGTCTCTCCAGTTCGGATCCCACTCCCCAACAGTTCTAGTTTAGACTCCCCCCCAGTAGCCTTAGCAAACCTCCCCACCAGGATCTTGGTCCCCCTGGGATTCAAGTGCAACCCGTCCTCTTTGTACAGGTCATGCCTGCCCCAAAAGATGCCCCAATGATCCAGAAATCTGAATCCCTGCCCCTTACTACAATTCCTCAGCCACGCATTTAACCTCCACCTCATTCTATTCCTATACTCACTGTTGCGTGGCACTGGCAGTCATCCTGAAATTACTACCTTTGAGGTCCTGCTTCTCAACTTCCTTCCTAACTCCCTATAGTCTTTTTTAAGGACCTCATCCCTCTTCCTACCTATGTCGTTGGTACCGATATGTACTACAACCTCTGGCTGTTCTCCCTCCCCCTGCAGGATATCTTGGACGCGATCTGAAACATCCTGGACCCTGGCACCTGGGAGGCGAACTACCTTCCATGTTTCTTTCCTGCATCCACAGAATCGCCTGTCTGTTCCCCTAACTATAGAGTCCCCTCCCCTCTCCTTCCCTACCCTTCTGAGCCACAGGGCTGGACTCTGTGCCAGAGACACTGCCACTGTTGCTTCCCCCAGGTAGGCTGTCTCCCCCAACAGTACTCAAGCAGGAGTACTTATTGTCAAGGGGTACTCTCTAGTACCTGACTCTTCCCCTTCCCCCTCCTGACTGTGACCCACTTGCCTGACTCCTGAGGCCCTGGTGTGACCACCTGTCTATAACTCCTTTCTATCACCTCCTCATTCTCCCTGATCAAACGAAGGTCATCGAGCTGCATCTCCAGTTCCCTAACGCGGTTCCTCAGCTCGACACACTGGGTGCAGATGTAGCCTTCCCGGAAGCAGGGAGACTCTGGGAACTCCCACATCTGACACCGAGTACAGGAAACTGCACTCATACTACTTCCTTTACTCAAGTCACCTACCTTTCCTCGCCCCTTTACGCCTAAGCCCCTTGAGCCAAAGCCCAACCACTCTGCTCCCTCTCACACCGCTGCCTTCTCTGACGCTGCCTGTGGCTTGTTGCCTGTGCCACTGTAATGTTATTATTTGGTGGCCTATAGACAACTCCCACCAGTGATTTTTTTTTCCCTTTACTGTTCCTAATCTCTACCCAGATGGACTCAACATTCTGCTTCTTGGATAATCTACATTATACAAGCACAATTATAAAGGAAAGTTAACAAAATATAGGGAACATATCAGGAGCAGGGATAGGGCAGAGAATATGGGAGAAGTAGAAAGTATTTATCAAGAATTTAAAACTTCAGCAGATTGTGTAGAACACGTGAGATGTTTGAAACATTGAAATAAGAACAGAGAATGCTGAAAGCACCCAGTAGGTCAGATAGCTTTTGTGCAAAATGAAACAGAGTTATTGCTTCAGGTCAAAGGCTCTTTTATCATCTGATCACCTCAGACATTAACTCTGTTTCTCTTTCCACAGATGCTGCCTGACCTGCTGAGTGTTTCCAGAATTTTCTGTTTTCATTCCAGATTTCCAGCATCTGCAGTTTTTTTTGATTTTTCATTTGTTTATTTTCATTAAAATCCCTGGATTTCTATTTCATCATTTTTATGTGAAGAAAATCTTTCCATGTCTTGTCTGCCTGCTATTTGATTTGTGCTGAAGTAATGTTCCAACTTCACTCTTGACTTGATTTAATATATAGTTTTAGAAAAGCTTTTGGGGCAGAGGAGCTCCTGTTTCCTCTGCCTTTCCGTCAATGATTCCTGAACATGGGCTTTTAGCCTTAGATGGCCAGTGTTCAATTGGTTCTCATGGGATATGCTCCTCTGCCAGGATGGCAAGGAGGAGAAAGAGAACATTTTACACTGATGTCTTCGTGAGAGTCCTTCTAAGATGGGTGTTCTTTCATGACTGAGGTTGATGTATTATTAGGGCTTAGATATTTACCGGAAAGCAAACAGGAGAGTGGCTATAAACAATCCCACCTGGGAATGCTTGATGTTGACATTTGATATCTGCACGAGGTGTGCTGTTTCCTCCAGTTTATAATATATAATTTCAAGAAACACATACAAAAAAAATCAGTGTGTGTTAATTAATCAAGTATTTAATTTTCTTGACAAGAGATCTAATGCAAATAATTTGTTCAATATCCTGTATCCACCTCTGCTTATTGGTGTACAGGGATGATGAAAGAGTGGTGGCCTTGATAAGATCAAGTCAAGCTGAAGCTGCCAGTTATTTGATTACAAAACAGTTTACTAGCAAAGGAATTTAATAATTGAAAATCCCTTAGGATTTAAAAAAAACTCTGAGATATAATCTATAATATCAAGATTGTAACTGGCTTATGCATTGGAAATTAGTTTGTTTAATAAAATATTAATGTTGGGTTTGGACATGTTGTAATTTACTTTTCATAGCATCTGAGATTTTTACCGTTTTCTAATATCACAATCTTATGAGGTCACTATAATGAGGTAATAACTGCTGGTTCTTTTTAAAGCAAAACTAAGTGTGATCATATTTGTACAAAAATTTGTATTCTTCCATGCTTACTTTCCTTGTTAATTTTCTCCCCTCTTTTGCATTTGTACTGTCCCTTTGGGTTCTGTCTCTTTGCTGGGATATGCTCCTCTGCTTCACTTTCTTGCACCTTGCCTGAATATCCACTGAACACAATGAATATTGGCAATTTGCTTCATTTCAAGGAGAATTGTAGACTCTTCCCTCATACAGTGTCCACACAGGTCTATGTTCACCATTACTTCTCTCTTCTGCCAGTATATGGACATGACTTTGAGGAATATGACTTGGCAAATGCACCAATATATATATAGATCAGAGTACAGTTAGAGGTACCCAGAGTAGGCCTGATGTAGCTCACTAGAAGTGGACTCATTTTTGGGTCATTCTCATTGCATCCAGTAGTCACTTTAAACATGAATGACAAAGCGCAAGAACTCAGCCACACTTTTAAATTCAGTTGATGGGTGGACATGGGAGTGGGGAATAGAATGAACAACAGAACAAAAACCCTGCTAACCTAAACTGCACTAAAATAAACGTATAGCTCTCTAATAACAGCACTAAGCAGTTAACCCATGGTTATTCAAGTTGCCAAAGGACAGATGCAGATTTCAATTGTGATCTTGTGAAAACCTCTTAGTGCATTTTGAGCATGCAAGGCTGCCTTTAATGTTTAAGTACACAAGTCCTGATTAATAGTCCTATACTAACTGAAATCAATGAGCCCTGAAAGGATATTTTACACTGAAATACAGCACTGCTAGAGGTGTACTCTTCAGTAATGGTACTGCGGCAAGAGAGGCTCTGCCTCCTGCCAGCGTCTGATTTCAGCATCGTGGTGTATGTGGTAGAGCACAGGAACTAAGGCTTCCAAATGTGGCCCCAGAGCAGAGATGAGCTGCAAGTGTTCACTGAGATCCCCTCCTGGAGTGACTCAAAGAAGTTCAAGATCTTGCAACAGAGGTCAAGGTTAGTTGTCATCTTGAACTGCATCTCACTTGTGTTGCTTTCAAACAGCTGCTTCACTCACTATCAGACCACAGTTCACACATTGGACCTGCATTATGGCCATAATTTCCAGATTTCTGCAGTGCTCTTTCCTCCCGGAGCAGATCTGCAGGGCTCAGTCTTGCTGGTATTCCCTTCTCACCAACACCAACATGCTGGCACTCACAGCCCACAATGCAGTCATCTCTCCAGGTGCCTTCCAGGCCTCCTCACTGCCTTGTCCTGTCTCACCAGTCACACAGAAAGCACACATCACATGCACCTACAGAAATTTGATCCTGATAACCATGTCATTGTTACTAACATTGCTAACACCAGAGCAATCTTTACATAACAATTACCATTTAAGGTTCTCTGGGATTGTGGCCAATGTATTGCAACTAGTGCATTCAACACACATTATTAATATCTACAATAGTCCAAAGCTAATGGTTTAGTTAAATGATGAGAATGGGTGAATTAAGCTTTTGTTTGTCTAAATTCAGCCAAGGTTGTCGTTTCATTTGCCCTTCATTTCCAAGTTGTAATATGTCTTGTTTAGACCAGATTTTTAGAGTCAGGTTGTTTTTTTTTGTTCTCAATCCAAAATTGTGACTTGATGCCAACCACCCAATCAGTACATCCCGGGGCTGTTATTTCATGCTATTGTAGTCTGATTTGTCAGATTAATTGGTCGGAAAATGTCATTTTGATCTGACAAAATAAATCCCCTTTTTTTTGCAGATAAGGATAACTGGGATGACAGTGACTCTTGATCACAAGAGCCTTTAAAATACTGAGCAGAAGGCAACAATATGTACAGCTGACAATTACGAGATAATGAATGGACAAAACTCAGTACATTTTCTGACTGGCCTTTGATTTACTTTTAATTTCATCCCTTTTTAAAATGTTCCTGTTGCAATTTCCCCCCTCTTTCCAAGTTGCCCTTTTCTGGCACTGTTCCTGTCCAACAGGCTTTTTAAAAGCCATCACCGTCGAGCATAAAGCTGCTTTCACCCAGCATCTAAAGACCCTCTACTCCTGCAGAGACCATGAGGAAATCCAAGCTGTCCCTGATAGTTGCCATATCTAAACTCTTCTTGCAGGTCTTCCATCATCCATACTTCAAACTGCAAATACACCTGTCTGTATCTTGACCTGGTTATTTCAGCCACATCCAACATTGGCAACCTCTCCCCAAGTGCATGAAAGTTAACATTTTTGTTTTTGAGTCCCTCTATCGTCTCAACTCACCTTCTGCTTCAACCTTTACCAACGTCGGATCCCCTTTTGCCCTCTGACTGCGACCATCTCTATTCGCCTCCATCTAAGCTCTAATAGCAGAGTATCAGGCAGCCTCTGTCATGCTCTTCAGGACACTGTCACTTAAATTCTTTGACGGGGTTTATTCCCAGGCCTTATCCTGCTCATCTGCTGTAACTTTGAGGAGACACAATTCAAATGTGCAAACGGTGTTTCTGTTTCACTTCTGCCAGGGTTACTTGGAAGAGGCAGGAATCACTGTGAGGAGATTGCTGGCTTTTGCCTCTCAGGTATCTCTACAGCGTCATTTGATGCATTACAACATTCAAGTTTTGTTCATTGTTTCTCCCCAAAGTTACATGTAGGACATTAGTTGATCAAATGCGCCCATAGGTCGGCCCAGTAATTAACCAGGCATTGCTGTTGGTGATGTGTTTCAGTGATACTTTTAGATATTAAAGTATCAGAAGAATGATTGTCATTTGTAAATCATGCTCACTGGAAGTAACACATATAACAGTGAAACAGATTTGGCAGCAGATCTTTCATACATTGATATAAAGTATAATATAAAGAAATAGGTCATCAAGACCAAACAGTCTTGTAACTATTACAGCAGTGACATGCCTATATATTCACTTATGTAATTGATGAGATGACAACTGACCAATCACAATATGGAATTTGATCTAATCAAGCAAATTTCGATCAAAACACATTAGCACTCTTTGTTACTAACATTGCTAACACCAGAGCAATCTTTACGTAACAATTACCATTTAAGGTTCTCTGGGATTGTGGGCAATGTATTGCAACTAGTGCATTCAACACACATTATTAATATCTACAATAGTCCAAAGCTAATGGTTTAGTTAAATGATGAGAACAGGTGAATTAAGCTTATGTTTGTCTAAATTCAGCCAAGGTTGTTGTTTCATTTGCCCTTCATTTCCAAGTTGTAATATGTCTTGTTTAGACCAGATTTTTAGAGTCAGGTTGTTTTTGTTTTATTCTGTGAAACCACTCTTTAAAAATGGATAAAATGCTGCATTGCATATACCATGCAGAGGAAACCTTCCCCATGACTGGGATGCTGACCTACAGAATATCGAATGGCTGTACTTTTCTTAACGCAAGGGAAGAATTACAGCACTTTCCATCCAATATATTTAGACCTAGTCTGCCAGATAATAAGGTAGAAAAGGGAAAAAGTGCCTTTAGTGACAGGTAGTATGAGCACTCACTGGATTTGGATGGTATTGTAAATGTGGACAGTCGTGTCACAAAGGCACATTGTGACATCATGATCTTGTACTTGCAGGAAAATGGGGAGTACAACCAGAGATTTAAATGCAGAATGTTGTAGCTCTTTCTCTATTCCTCACTCCAATAAATTCGGTTCCCCACAGGAGACACTGAATAAAAGAAATACCATATTGTGTGAATTTCTTGAAGTTCCACGGTCTCAGATTTTTATTACTTTATTTGGTCTGTCTATACTGGAAAGTTAATTAAACATGGCAATAAAGCTGTTCTATGATACACTGTCATACTGTGGCAGAACGTTGTGTGCAGTTATAATGAGTGTCACAGGGGCTCACTTGAGTGCCAAAAATCATGCAGTTGCTTGGCAAAATGTCCAAATAATTTTGCATCTTGCTATCAGCTTTTTAAGCATAAACAGAGTCGATGTAATAATTTGGCCAAAATAGTTTTGAAATGACTTTCTCCTGTAGTTATGGTTTAGATGGCCTTGATATAGTGCAGAGACTTACAGTGTAATTGTGAAAGATTGTTAGAAGGTGATAGAACATGTGAGTGTGTTAAGCCATGTCACTTTTGGATTGTTTTAACATTTGAACATGGCCCATCAGTCTAATACTAGTTGCCGTGTCCTAAAGAGAAGGAGAGGCAGTCTTATGTTTGGCGAGGAAATGAGAAGTATCAGAGAACAGTGGAGGACAATAAACATTTAATCTGTACCTCAGTTACTTCCCATATCAAACTGTTTCTCTTTGTAACATCACATCAAACTCAAAATTAGTTTTGTGCATTTGTTGACCTTTAAGGAAACTGCTATACTTTCAGCTCCGTGATTTATCCCCTTTAAGATGGGTCTATGCATAACGAGTCTTTCTCTTTATTTTGTTGGGTTTTGATGCTCACTCACATGCTCTACAAACTACAAAGATCTTACTGCACCTTCAAGTGCTTGAAGATTAAAGGGCTTTTCCTTATTTTTCTTGAGGTAACAGAAGGAATTTATTATTTTTTTTCTGGGGAAATTTTGAGATTACTCATTTATTTCCAAGGGGAATGAACAAACACTGAACATAGATTTCCTACCTCTGCTAATTTAGATTCTTCACGAAACTTAATGAGGGTTATTGAGTACCCTCCTCATTGAATCCCCATCCAGACTACACAGCTGGACTCTGGGGTACAGACTGCCAGCAAGACAGGTTCTCCATCTCCAGCCTGGTTAGGTGTTGGCATGGGCAGACTGTGGGTGTGATTCTGGGGTGGGGTGAAACCAGGCCAGTACTCTCCATCCCATTACCTAATTAAATAAATATAATAAAAAGAATTAATAAAGAATTCATCCACGTGTTATTGCAAACGTCTCCAATTACTAACTTGATCTCTGCTGTAAACCATCACATTAGATGACCATGCCTTTTCAGTGATAAAATACTGCTGGTGTCCTATCCTGCACCATCCCACTCACTCATCATCATCAGCCTAGTTGACTGATATTGTCTCTGTAAGCTCCAAAGCCCAATAGCTTCCCTGCTAAGTTTTATGTTCCTCAGACTGTGGCCTCCTATTCATCTCTATTCTCTGCCCCACCACTTGCAGCAATGCTTTCATCCACCTCTTTCCCTCTCTCTCCTGGAAGACTCTCCCCAAAAAAACCCATCTTGTTGATTAAGCATTGGCATAATATCAATCTTTTTTATGCTTTTATATTAATGGAAGCTTTATAATGAGCTGTAAGACATTAAGTTAGGTTACGTTTCCATTGTCTCACAGGAACGACAAATATTGTGTGTCTCTTGAACAAGTTCCATATAGCTATAACATGATAAATCTGTGTCCTTCTGTGCTGTAATTAAGTTAAGTGCTTATGCTTAGATTTTTGCATATGATGCCCCTGTTATGTGGTGTGGATTGTACATCTGCAAAAAGTTTTAAACTATATTTAAAACTAATTTGAACCATGGGTATACTTCAAAGCTCCCACATCATCAGGAGGCTCTGGCATGTAAGATGGAATTTAGTTCAGAAAGGAAGAAAAATTTGTCAAATTGTGGGGTTTCGCATGGCATAACTTGGATTTAAATCTCAGCATTAGTGAGGAATGTTATAGCGCCTCAGAATCTGGAACACTTTTTTTTTACTCCTTTTGATTTTTTCCTTTTACTCCTCCTGACTTGAGAGCAGTGGGAACCTGGTAACACAGGCAGCATCAGTAATCCCATGTGCGATGCTTTACACATGAGCCTTGACCATACAAGTTAAGCATGACCATCAAAACCAAATCAGCGCGCACACAGTTTTCAGGCAAGGTTTCCTGTGCAGTGACTTAAAGTAGAAACTATGAGGGAGAAATTCATCCTTCCTCATAGGCACTTTGTGTGTGCGGGGATGCAAGAGTACTGTCCACTGGTTGGACCACCTCTGTTGAAGTCACTGGGATGAATGCATGAAGATGCGTACAACCAGCTTCCTATGATCTTACTAACATTTACTCCTGGTGATCAAAGGAGAATTTTCTTTGCCACACCAACCCTCCACCCCATACACCACCTACAAACCCCATCTCCCAACCTCCAGTTTCCCCTTCACCAGCAAGTTGCAGTTTTCTTTTTTGTCACAGGAACTAACAGTTCACAGTAAGTGGAGTAGTAGAAATATTACATATAGAAGGAGACCATTTCAGCTCTGAGTCTGTTCTGGTTCTTTGCCTCTCAACTTCACCACCTATTTAAATTAAATTTCTGACTGAAAGGTCCTTTGTCACCACACTGAGAAAGTTAATAATATGCATAAGGGATACAATTGCAAAGGTCGAATTGAGGGATGGCTCCCTATAAAAACAAAAAAACGACATAAAAATGCACTTAACTATTTTTTTCCAAAAATGTCAGACTATGGGTAGCAATCTCAACTTTGTATTTATTTCCTTTTTATTGCCTTAAGATACATTTTCAAATGCAAATCTGCAGTTTCCCGGTGCCTCAGGGCTGGTGGACAATACTAAATTAAGACGGCAGCTTGTGCAGTCAAGTAATTCCAGTGTGTAGGACTTCCTTGCCCTCATTTGGCCTCGAATGGTGCTACATGGTGAAGCAAGAATGGCCATTCAGTCAGAAACTGATGGTGAGGGTCAGATCAGTGAACTGGCAAGGTTGGCCTGTTCTTTTAAAAGCACTTGGCAAATGCTGACAGCAGCTTATGAAGCCCTGCCCTTCCAGGAGAAAGCCCTGCTTGGCAAAGTGGATGAATTTAATAAAGGAGAAATCAAAATAAGACTGAAATTCTTTTATTGTGTGAGGGCAGACTTTTAATTTCATGTAAAGCATATTACAAACTCTGAAAAACTTTCCCTGAGGAAATTGAATTATTTAGCCATGGCAGATGACACTTAACACTTGGGGAAGACTGAGGAAATACTCTACCTTTTATTCAGCCCTGAGGGAATAATGTAATAAGATCTTTTTTGGAGCCAACCTCATATTCTAGGTAAAATATTATAAACCATGCTAATGTTATTTAATATAAATTTGAACACGGGGTACAGTGGTTTAGGTGTAAGAATTTTCTGATCTGGCATGGTGGAAATACACAGTGAAGGTATGGCTCACAAGGTTCCCCCACAAGGTCCTGATGGGGGAATCACAATAGCCACAGCCCGAGGAACAGTTTAATTTACTCTTATTTACGTTTCATATTCAGAGTGAGGATTTTCATTTTAATGCATCCATGTTCACTGAATGACAAAACAAATTCAATTTGGAGACTTTGCAAATCTTGTTCATTTAAAGTGATTTTCACTCCTTTTGGTTAAAAAAAATTATGAACATATTTTATTGTAAAAAGAAACATTGCTGTAAGGCTTTAAATAGATTTTTAGTCTGCCTCTCTTCATGATTGTAAATCTCATCCTTCTGGCTGTTCCCCGATAGTTCTGCATAGCAGTTCCAAAAGCCAGACACAGAAAGTAAAGACCAATATAGTTTTAGTTGAAAAATTAGTAATTGTTGTTAATTATGAAGTTATAGTTAGTGGGGAATATTAATGAATATGAATGATATACCATGAGCTGGGTGCAAAACAATGAATCTCTGGCACTGGCTCCTCAGTGTGGAGACTGAGCTCCTGCAACATTGTTCAGTGACATTCACTTTCACCATTGCATAATTCCAGTCTAATTTTTCAGAATCTATTTAACCCATGGTTTTGGATTCAGCACTCCTGCCTTGATTTTCATTCTGGCTTTCTTTTGCACATAAAGCAGACAGCTGTATTGATTCCTCTTGTGTTGGTGCTCAAAGGTCTGGCTCTGCTTTTTCAAACCTCTTGATAATTTTCATAGATGAAGTACTGATGATCAGAGAGCAAAGCTTAGCAATCTCAGCTCTGCCCATCTGCCCTTCTTAATGTCTCAATCACTGCATAACACTTCTTCTTTACTCCACTGTAAAGGAGGCCACCTCTACATTGGTGAGACCAAACACAGACTAGATGACTGTTTTGCAGAAAACCTGCGCTCCATCCATAACCGTGATCTGCATCTCCCCATTGCCAGTCACTTCAACTCCCCCTCCCACACTATCACTGATATGTCAGTCCTCGGCCTCCTCCACTGCCAGGAGAATTCCAAGTGCAAACAAGAGGAACAGCACCTCACCTTCCATTTTGGAACCTTGCAGCCTAATGGCATGAACATTGAATTCTCCCACTTTAAGTAATCCCCACACCCACCCCCAACCATCCCTCTTCTTTTCTTCCCTTTCCTAGCCTATCTTTTTTCTACCCCCCTTTTTTCCTCCTTACCTTTGACCCATCCCCGTGGATCTGCTCTCCCCTCCTCCCCTGCACCTGCCTATCACTATCTCTTACCTGCATCTACCTATCACCACCTTGTGCCCACCCCGCCTCCCCTCTTTTGTCCACCTATCACTGTTCTGCTTTTTCCTCCTATATATTGGGCTTCCCCTTTTCCTATCTTCAGTCCTGAAGAAGGGTCCTGATCCGAAACGTTGACCGCCTGCTTTTCTCCACAGATGCCGCCTGGCTTGTTGAGTTCCTCCAGCATCATAGTGTTTTTCATCTGGATTCCAGCATCTGCAGTCCTTTGTTTCTCGAAGTTTCCACAGGTTTACTGACGACTTTGTGTTATCAGCACAGGACTAACTCTTTGTGTATATTGTCATACACTGTAGTAAGCTACTATTGCAGGGCCTTTTCCATTGTTTTGTTTCACTTCACCTCTCTCTGATGGTTGGCAGCTTCATACGTGAGAATGGTGAAGCAGATTGAGATCCAAACCAATAGCTGTTTACTTATTGTCCCAAAGAGTTGAAGAAACTTTTTGTCATTTTCACTCACTTAAGAAAGCTGGATTCTTGGGAATAAAAACTGAAAATGCTGGAGATACACCAGCAGGTCTGGCCTATGATGAAGGGCCATTGACCCAATACATTAATTCTGCTTCTGTATCCATAGATGCTGCCTGACCTATTGAGTATCTCTAGCATTTTCTGGTTTAGTATCAGATTTCCAGCATCTGCAGTTCTTGCTTTTCTTAATCAGAGTTCCAAAGATGAAACATGGTTTAGTGCTTGAAGCAAATCTTAAAGATTGGGGAAAGATAAACTTCCATTTATGTAGTTACATTTATGACCTCAGAACAGAGGCACATTTGAATTGTAGTTACTCTTTTAGCACAGAGAAACATAACAAATAATATGTACACAGTTAGATCCTACAAACAAGATTCTACCTTTTGAAGGTAAATAAGCATACACAAGGCAAGTAGTCGTTAGTAATGACGACCACAAAAACTGCTGAATTGTTGTAAAAACCATGTCCTTCAGGGGAGGAATTCTGCTATCCTTACCCAGTCTGGCCTGTGTGTGACACCAGACCCACCAATGTGGTTGACTTTTAAATGCCCTCTGAGTGGCCTAGCAAGTTGTGCAAAAGCCAAGGGCAATTCTGGATGATCAATAAATGCTGGCCTTGTTGCGCACCTTAAGAGGAAAACTATCCTCTTTGCTGTTTGTAGTCAAATATTAAGTGTATAAAAAGTAAATTATATTTAGCAATTTTTTTTATTATGCCATTTTTAATCAAGAAACTCAGCCAAACCCTTTGGTACAAAACTGAATAAAGGTTTTAAAGGTTCACAATTACCATGGATTTGATGCTGTCCACCCTAAGCAAATCAGGCATTAGGGGAGCTAAGGTCCAAGTGACACACACATCTGTTTCTTGTCTCATCATAAAGCCAGGTAGCTCATGTATCCACCTTATTCAGGCAGGAGTATTCTGAATATTTGTGCTCAGGTTTCTATTTTACGGATGGGAACTCTCAATCATTTTTGTGCCTCATTGGAGAGATTAGTTGTCATAGGCACACCGCTCAGTAGAGGCTGTCAGGCCAGAAGTGGAAGCTCTTCAATATAAATAGTAAACAAAACTCCTTCAGGCCTCTCACGTTTCCAAACTCCTGTATACACAGTGATTTATTCAGCCTCCCAACCCAAGTGAGCTGCTTCTGAATACCTGTTTAACCTGGGATACTTGCCTGCTCCATTTAAATAAAATCTGCCAATTAAGATGGAGAAGGGGTGTCTGACTGTACTTCCCAGAAAATCTTTGTGCATTCCTCAGGCTGACTTCCCAGGAGTTAAAGTTATTCCAAACTAGTCTGGAAAGTATGAATGTGATGCTGGCATATATCTTGATTACAAAACAGTGAGGATGGAAGGATAATATACAATACATGCATAAATGTCTTTATTTATATAAATCTGTCTGATGTGGAACAGTAATTGCAGCTTTTATTCAATATTTAATATATTCCAGTAATGATGGGCAGTATTCAGAAAGTAGTTCAAAATGGAAGGAAATCCACTTGATTTCCTCAAATTTCAGAGGAGCCAGTTGAGAAAAACTTTCTCTTTCAATTCCCTGTTAAACTTCTTCATAATTGTTCAACAATTACGGTTCCTCCTGAGATCCATCCAATAAAAACATTTGAGTGTGTTTTTAGATTTTGCTCACTATTCATTTTTGCGTTCAAACACCCAGCCACTGAGTCATGATTGAGGCCATAGCTGCTGATTTGATGCCGTTTAGGACTTGATAATGAGCTCCAGCATGCTTTCTTCATTTAGGCACGGTGTTAATGTTAGTCAGTCTTGAGCACAGTACAAGTACAAAGTAGCAAGGAGTAATCAACAAGATAATTCAATGTAGGAACCAGAGATAAGTAAAAACTGCAGATGCTGGAAATCTGAAATAAAAACAGAAAGTGCTACAAATGCTCAGCTGGTTAGGCAGCATCTGTGGCGGAGATGAATTTGTCATTAGAAAGATTCTGTTGAAAAGTCCTTGACTTGAATCAGTAACTTAGTTTCAACAGAAGATGCTGGAAAAATTCAGCAGGTTCAGCAGCATCTCTGGAAAGAGAAACCATCAACATTTCAGGTCTGCAATCTTATGTCAGACCCTTTAGGCAAAAGGTCGCAGATCTGAAAAGTTGACTTTCTCTTTCCACAGATCTGCCTGACCTGTTAGTTTTTCCAGCATTTTGCTTGTATATCAGATTTCCAGAATCTGTAGTTTTTTTTTTATTTTTATGAACTCTGTTTTTCTCTCTGCGGATGCTGCCTGACCTGATGGGTATTTCCAGTATTTTTGTTTTTCTTTTGTGAGTTGTTTGATTATTCAGCTACAAATATTATCTGTGGTCAATTAAAATAATTTCTGCTTTGGAATAATTTTGGAATTAAGCTTATATTTTCAATCAAATTTCAAGAATGTGTCACAATAATTTTCAGTTATTGCTCTGATTAAAACCAGGTACTTGTGCCTGGTGTTATAAAATGACCAAAAACTATCAGTGGAGCCAGGAGAATCAAAATAAGCTGGAAGTATTTAACAATGACTGTTATTTTGGAGGGAATATGCAAGTGATCTATGCAAAAGTGAAGATGTAAACATTGCCAATAAATGTTTGATAAAATTGTTCAGAATTATCTGTTTACTTTGGGCTATCTTACTGGTTAAGATTCTGTAAGCTTCCATCTTTACCAAAATATGCACATAATCAGGCTGATATATTTTTATTCCGTTGCATCACCAAGTATTTACAACTTGGAAGTGAAAGAATTGGACCAGCGGTTCCATGCCAATGTTCATGCTCCACACAACTCTCTTACAGTCTTGCTTCATCTAACCCCATCAAACCATTCCTTTCTCTTTTTGTTTATCTCACTTTGTATTAAGTGCATGTAATTAGCAGCAGAAAAGCGTCCCTTGTGGTAGCAGCTTCCACATTCTGCCTACCCTGTGGTTGAAGAACTTACTCTTGAATTTCTTTTAGCTTTATTAAGAATCATATCATTCTTTTGACCCCTAATTCTGTTTTCTTCTGCAATAGAAAACATATCTGATCTTGAAGATCTCATTAGGCTCTTCTTTGATCCTTACTATTCTAGAGAGTAGAACCACAATTTGTTCAGTTTCATGATAGATGAGGCTTCTTGGTTCTGGTACTATCCCGGTAAATCATTTTTACATCTTTTAAGTCTTTACAAATGCTGATCTGTTCTTACTCCCTTAAGTATTTTTGAAAAAAAACTCAGTGTGAATCACAGAAGTGTGAAGAAAATGGACCCTATAACTTTTCAAAGTGACAGTATGTAAATATTGAAATTTTTGGTTGTATTTCTCAGTTTGACACCTACTGTACTGTTGGTATTTCAGTATCATTCAGACTGATGAAGCTGCTAATTCTGAAACTATTATGTGGTGTGACATAATTGGCATGGACATCGTTGTTAGTTTTCCTTCTGAATTTTACTCCCAAAACTATTCTCCACCTACCCTCAAGGGAGTAATTCATTTCCATACTGTTTCCAGGGTATTGTCAATCTTTCTGTACCTTAGGCATGGGTACATTTCATTATATAGGAGACTAGACAGCATTAGTGAGATGAACAGACACATATGGTAGGGAGGAAAGTGATCGCTCTTCTCAACGACTATTTGCTCTGCAGCATTTCCTCAGAGAGAGTTTGCAGACTTCACCAGTTTAGAAAATGCTGGCCAATTATTGTAATCTGGAGACGCTGTCTGGTTCCATGACAATACGTTTATTACCTTTTAAATTGCCTCTATTTTATCTCCATAATATTGACAAAATTCTTGTTAATTACTTTCAGTGAACTTTCTGGACAAATGTTTTGTGTGGTATGAATCCTTAAAACTTCAAGATAACAGAGGGAGGGATGTCGTTTAAATGTGTTAATTGATTTGTCTGTTTATCAGACTGTCCAATGGCTTTGAGTACAAATGGACAGAAAGTGTTTAATTTAGATTCTGGTGCAGAATGTTAGCGCAGGCTTCAAGAAGTAGTTAAGGTAGTGGGAGGTACCATTTGCTACACTGACACTCTTTGGTATGTGTTATTACAGGGCCAGGTTTTTATAACCTTGCCGTGCCTGCACTGTGCTAAAGCGATGCTTTCTGCAGCTCTCATCTCAACCTGGCTAAGCTATTCCCATATGAGGAAAACTTACTTGCAGAGTCCATTTACCCTAGTGCCTATGGAATGCTCCATTTTTGGCAGCTGGCCATGTTTTCCTTATAAGGGAAAGTGTGCTGAAATTCCATCTGATTTTCAAGTTTATCTGAAGTCTCTGGGGGCTGCCTTATGGCTATCCCCTCCCAAGTGAATAAAATGTTGCATTTGCCTTTTTACTCCAGACGCTCTAGTTTTGAAGCACCTTTTGGATAATCTTAGATTCAAAGAAATAGAACAAGAGCCTTAAATGTTTGGGAGCATTTTACAGCATAGTCAATATGATTTCTACTTGTACAATTACAAAATACAGCATCAAATATTATGACATCTTATAATGGGGACAGAAATACCACAGCTTCTCTGCTCTCTTGATTAGCTCGGTGGGCACGGTATGACAGATGTTTATAATTGTCTGCAGCTGTATAACATTATTGACTGCCGGTTCATGTCACAATTTTCTGAATTAATGGAATGCACTGTTTCTGTGTAAACGGTGCCTCTTGGGTTACCTTTCTTTTTAAGCATTTGTTCAAATCAGCAACAAATCAAAAAGAACAGAAAAAAGACCATATTTTTTGGAAGAGCAGAGACACTGAAAATTACTTAACGAGTAAAATATAAAAGTCAATGCATAGTAAAAATTAGCAGAATAAGAACTGGCCAGTCTTATTAAACTTAGTGGATTTGATGACTTTTTAATGTATGTTTTTTCTCTGTAACTTGCATTCCTTTTCAGTTTTAAGTATGTGTTATATCCCTTTATCCTTTGAGTCATTTCCTTCCCCTAAGCCCCCGTCACCCTCACCTTTCATCTTCCAGATTGTAATGTTGATAATTTAAAGAGGCAGAATGTCTCAACTATAAACATGAATAAATTCAGAGTTGATGGAAATTACAGGCAACCATCCAATTCTGCTTAATTTACCAAGTTATGGGTCAGTGGACACATGATTTTAATGGACAAAGTGAGAATTTTGAAACAGAAAATCAATCTTTAAAGAGACAGGCACATTCGTGGTAAATTCTGTTGTGGTTCTCTATGCTTGTGATGGAATTATTCATGATATCACTGCTGAATGCCCGGCAGCTATCATTTGGTGTAAACAATTTGACATTGCTGCTACAATGTGCACACAAGCTGAAGAAATTGCATGAGCCTCAAATGTAAGGGCAGCCTTAAACATGTCTTTTCCTCACTGAGCCACTGTTGGAGACTCTGCAACGTTGAGTCTCCCAGGTTGCAGTAAGGACCTTCCTTGACTTGGGGTTGGCAGTGGTGGTGGAGTGGGGAATAGGGGTGGGAGGAAGTGCCCGGCCACTCAGATTCTTGCTTCACGTACCCAGTTCTGACAGAATAATGTGCCAACATCCATCAGGAATGCATGATGTTCATAATCATCCCGTGAGTAAAGCTGATTCAAATCTGTTTCTACATGAAACTGGTGCAGGTCTCATTTTACATTTCATGCTATTGCAAGAAAATTTCAACCAAATTTTTGTATTAATAAATTTAGTGCTATCTGATCAATAATACAAAATAGAAAAGTTAACATAGATTACCTTTGGAGATTGCACAAACCTCAAATATAATGATTTTTGCATAAGCAAGGTAAATTTATAGCAAAATTTCAATCATTTCAAGTGTGTACACTCACACAGTTTAACATGCAATACTAACAATGCTAGTTTCAGTTTCTAGGATTGGGTTTTGCTGCCAGATTCCACAAAGGGGGCCCAGATCCTATAGTGAAGAGCATTCCTTAAATTCAACCAGAAAGTCATTCTTCAAAAAAAGTAAAGACAATAATAACAGTGGAAGATGGAGGTGTCTGTTATTAAATCTGCAGCATTTTATGCTAGTTCAACTTTAACTGAAGTTTACAGATCATGTTATAAATATAGAAGTTTAAACGGGGATCTACAGACCCTAAAGAAATACATATGGGGAGGGGGATACTAGAGATTCCAGAATGCCAATTAATTTGTGTCCCTCCTCTGTGACCTGATAAACTGGATTTAACTTCAACCAGGAAACACAAGAGACTGCAGATGCTGGAATCTGGAGCAAAAGTCTAACTGCTGAAAAGACTCATTGGGTCAGGCAGCATCAATGGAAGCAAAAGGATAGTCGACGTTTCAGGATGAAACCCTGCATCATGACTGAGAGTGTAGAGCGAAGGTAACCAGTCTAAAGGTGTGAGAGGGGGAGGTGAGGCAGAGGCTGGCAGGTGATAGATGGAATCAGGTGACGAGGGGATGATGGGTAGATGTCATTCAGAAGTTAAAAACCTTGGGCCCTAGCAATGGTTTACTACTTGCAACAAAGGCTTCCAAGAAGAAAAGCTTGAAAACCTTTGGAATAAATAATGCATTCAACAATATAGAACAAATTGGAATTAAATTTTCCTCTCCTCTGCTAACTAAAAGTCTGCTTAAAAATAGGTTTGAGCCCTTCACTACTTAATTCCTCAAAGTCCAGTAAGCATCTCTGATTCAACTAAAATCTCAGTCAGAAAAGCTACAAAAAGGATAGTTGTGGCAATGTCCATTATATGATGCTTTTGACTGTGTTTTGCCTCCTCCAGATGTGTTTGGTAAGTTTTCCGGTGCACTGGCCTTGGTGATCTTGTGGGGATTCAGAAATTCCATCTGTGAACTGGGAATTAGAATGGAAGGAGTGTCTCTGTAAAGGAAATTGAAAGGAGGATGAATGAGTATCTATACAGGCCATTCAGACAGGTTACAAACGCCTGACTTGTGGACACCCATAGATATGAATGAACTCCCATATTATTATTAAACTCTGAAGTCCAACATATGCACGGCAGAACTAGTTTCCTCTCTCTGTCCATTTTTAGTCATTATTTTTTCATTTTTTTGTGTTTTTGATGCTATTCATTACAATACTGTGGAGGTATGGTTACGATATCAAGTGATTTTTGTGTATTTTTTCACTTATGGACAAAATCAACTTTAGGACATCTGTAAAAATGGAACCTGTTTGTTACCTGGGGACAGACTGCACAGGGAATGGGGAAAGTTTGTCCGCGATGGAGTGACTGTGAAAGGAAGATTGATTCGATGTCAGGTTTGGTTGCACAGGAGTCTCTAGCCATTTGCTGCGCATGCAAATGGCAATAATTCTTGTGAGAGTTAGGAATATGAATATTCATGGATTATTTGCTGAAGCCATGAATCCTGTCTGACCCAACATGTAGACATATGTAGGATGGCTGATTTCTTTTTCCTGCCTACTTAGGAATTTATGGTAATTGGCTGACACAGCATCGACTTGATCTGTTTGGGGGTTGGCTCAGTTTCTCACAAGAGAATGTAGATTTAGATCAATCCAGAGACTTCAATTTTCCTTTACTATAGAACAGTTCTATCTCATTGAGCCATGGATAAGTTAATTGCATTTATACTGCATGAAAATCTTCTAAGGCACACCAAGTTGTATATTAGCTCTCAAAGAGCCAATGGAAGCCAACTGTATGTTCCTCTGTCGGAAAAATGGGCAATTTTTTCCCCTATTTTAAGTGAGAGATTTTGTTAAACCTCTATATGTTACTTTGTCAGAAAAACCTTGGAGTGTGGTTTGGTTAATCTGCTATTGTTAGAACAATAAATTGACAGCATATGCATGCAGGCTCCATATAAATAGCACAGCAGACTTTTACATTCCTTTTTGCCATAGCCCAACTTATACAGATGAAGTGGTTCAATTATATACTGAGTACCTCTGTGTGATTACAAAGCACTAATCTAATCAACAGGACCAGAAACAGCAAAAGTAAATTTCAAAAGCTGAATATTTTGAAAATGAATGATTCTTTAATTTTTTGAATCTATTCCTTGATAATTTTACATCGCTGCACATAAATGCATATGAACTACAGGGGGTCTATATGAAAAATAGGGGGCTATGTGGGAGGGAAGGGTTAGATAGATCTTAGAGCAAGATAAAATGTCGGCACAACATTGTGGGCCGAAGGGCCTGTACTGTGCTGTAGTGTTCTTTGTTCTATACATACATGTAGAATTGATTGTGAAAGCTTTAAATTTTATGTGAGGCTTTAATGAGTTATTGAGTCAATCTTGCTGTGGAAATAGCTTTCTCTGCAGTCATTACCCATCAACAATTTAAAGCAGTGACACTTCATATTGGAAGTTTGGCAATAAGCACTTGTAAGATGTGAAATAGTTTAATAAAGTATTAGTAAACACATATTGATGCAATGACATATTAATTAATGTGGAAAGTCATTCTGATTTTGTGCAATGGTTACAGCTCAGTGGTGTGTGGTATTTTTGGTGCATCAGTGTTTAATCTGATAAACAGGTTGCTAATAATCCTGAAAGCATCCCAGCACTAATAATTGTGATTGCTTTAAAACCACCAGTTTCTCTTTAATGGCTCTTATTTGGAATATTCCCATAGGTTACATCAATGATTATTTCCTGCTGTAATGTACTTGTAGACAAGATTGTTGTGTGATTCAATGATATGGCAAAAGCTTGGGATAGCAACTAGTCAGATCAAAATGTTTGGATATCACTTGCTTAAGATTCTTCTGCAGAAACAAATGGTATGGACCACTCAGTCAGAAACAGGTTCTTGCAATGCACGTGAGACCTCTCACTGCATGGATTAATGGAAAGCAGGCTTCTCTGGTTTGGGTCATGTTGCAGGTAAATCCCTTTAACAGTTTAACTTCCCTTGCACCTACCCACGCCACCATTCACCTCTTACTGTGGGATTTATGCAGGCCCCTCCCTATCAAACCCCAGTGTTCATAACTGCCTATCCCCACCCCCAACCTCGGCAACTGATCACGACCCCAGCCTATCCATTCAGCCAACCACGATCCACATTCTTCCTGACCTGCGATTGCTTCCAACCCCAAGCTTGACCATCACTTTCATCCTCACTCGCACCTTTCCCGGGTTTCTCTCAACTACAACCCTCTCCTGTCCTAGCCCCAGCAACCAACAATCTGCCATCTGCCCAAGTTCCTCTGCGAACTCCATAATGTAAAGGTGAAAGTAAACACCTCTGCCACACCTTGCCTCGTGCAAGAATGTTAAGCTGGGGACAGCGTGAAACAAAACATGCAAACTTGAACTGGTCTACTGTTTGTTGCTGATGTATCAGCTTTTTAAGGTGTAGAATGTTTTCCAGACCCTGCATTTATAAAGAACCTTTCATAGCTTCAAGATGTCCCAAAGCAATTTTCAGCCAATCAAGTATTTTAATGAGTGGTTACTGTTACATTGTTGGAGATGGGCAGTCTTTGTGTTTGTTGATCATTTACGTGCTGTTATTTCACAGGAAATTATTTGATGGATTTAATGGATATTCACTATATAACCATGTTGCAACCATTTCATTTTGTGTGAACCAGCCAGCTATGTGTTGTTTATTTATACAACAAGAGTGCATTCTTTTGAATATTCAGCAAGTCAGATCTGCATTTCAGCACAAAGTGGGATGAAATACACTTTTGGCTAAATTTATATTTGAATGGTTGTGGAGAGTGATGAGGCATGAGTTAGAATTTGAACAGAGATTAACATTTCAACCCATGTGTTAACGTACCCCTGTTGACAAGAAATGCATTTCTTCTTGCTGAGGTTCAAAGTTGTTCATATCAAGTTGGATCAATTGGAAGGAAGTAATGAAGCTATCAGAACAAATCAAGTAGGTTTCACCTTAGTGGCACTTTAATTTGATTACAAATTAAATTGTGGCATAATTTTTTTCAGTGACAAACTAATGCTTTTCATGAGTTACTGATGTATTTATTTGATGGCCTTCCCCTAAAGTAAACTGTGTAACAAACTACTAATTGCAGTTCTTGATTTTTTAAAATTATTTTCCTCAGAGAAATATTTTGAGCAATTTCAGCTATTTTCTTCTATGATGACTTGTTTTCTTCAAGATGAGCTGCATCTGATGTTTTTGGATAAGTAAATAGTGAATGTGTGATTGCCTGGGAGTTACAAGATTTTAAAATGCACTCAGAGGTTCCCATATTTAGGATTGCACTGGAGTGTACTGCAGTGATGTACGAGATAGGTCACTACTCTCTTTGAATGCAGTGAAGTTTTGCAATTGTAACAGTTATTTATAGTTCATTTATTCCGTATGATGCAAGTCCATTTTTATTAGAGTCCCTGAGGAAACAAGAAGTAATAATCATTAAAAATGTATCCGATTTAAGCCACAGATAGGAAGTATAAAATTCTGCTTTCTTCCTATTCCTGAAGCATGTTTTTTTATGCATTTTAAAAGTTTTGCTCCCAATAACGTAAAGGTAGTTTCTCCAGAGTACTTGTATATAAAAAAGGATAGCTGTTGACGCTGGGAAGGTATCAATAGACAAGAAACAACCCAATGTGATGTCTCTTTTAATTAATGGCTACACCTGAAATGCAGACATATACAGATCAATTAGTCTTTCATAATATCAGTGTTGAAGAATGGAATTAATTATCATGAGTAAACAAGCAGTATCTGTATCATTTAGACAAAATCAGCATACCTTAGGAAGGGAAAGACCCTGCCTCACAAATCTCCTTAACTTTGAGGAAGTGATGTCACATTTGGACAGTAGAAGAGCATAATTTGTTATAATTAAACTTCCAAAAAACTATTATAGTTATGGGAATTCAGAGAAGCCCCTGGGAATGGATGAGAAACTGGTGAAATGTAGAAAACAATAGTTACTTGTTAGAGAAGTTATGTCTGGGATAGGTAACCACTGAGCTGAATGCCCCAGGGACCAGTATTGGGACCACCACTGTTTTTAATTTACAATAGCCTGTATTCTGTGCTGCAATGAAAAATTTGCAGATGATGCCATATCAGGAGACGCAGCAGAACATGTGTAGCCAGTTCAAAACTGACAGGCTAAGTAGGGGGAAAGTGGGCATAAAACTGCAGACAAAATTAATCCAAACAAATTACAAAAAATGAGTGACACCTCTTCTTCATGGAATTATTGAAATGGTTAAACATAAAACTGAAAGAGATTTGTGATAGTCTTGGTAGTCAGTATATCCAACCAAAGTAGAAGAACAGTTAACAAATCCAATAGAATGCTGAAATATATACCTGAAGGACTAGAATATGCCAGGGGAAGCCATTGCCTAAATTGACTGGTCCTGGGGCCAAACTCCACTGGGAATTATGGGCCAGATCTTCCTGGACCTGGCCCACTGCCGGAAATCCCACCCAGCTGCACCTACAATTTCCATATGGGGAGGACTGAACAAGCTGATCCTTTGTGCCCAAGAGGGAACCTGTGAAGTGGTATGGGTGATGTACACTGAATAAGCATCAGGCAGTGATCCTGAGGCTCTCCCCCAGGCTTCATGACTGCTTTTGAACAGTTTTTAAATATCTCTGGTAGTCACATTTTTTTTTGCCTCTGGTTATTGAACCTTCATTGTTGCAAACAATTTATCTTAATTTACTCTATTGAAACGTATCATGATTTTAAGCACAAAATCAACTCTTGGCCTACTCCACTGTAAGGAGAACAACCCCAACTTCTCCAGTCTATCCATGTAACTGTACTCCCCTTTCTCTGGAACTATTTCTACTAAAGCCAATTCAGATTCCATAGACTAAAATACTTACATTGCTCATATTGGTGTAAATACTAAATTTTAAATCAAAGTACTTGGTAGATTGCTCCACCAGTGATTTTGATGAACAAGGGTAAAGCATTGCTCTCTGGTTAAGAGTTGTGTTAGATAAAAAAGATTCTCAGAATTAAGCTTGCATTTTGTGATCTGTACAAAATCTGCTTAAGACTTTATTGATTAAACGGGAAAAGTTGGCAGTGAGTGAGGAAATTTTCCTCTGCTCACTTGAGTGTAGACGTTTCCAGGAAGTAGCTGACAGAAGGAATGTGGTCTCCCCTCTCTTAGTGTGCTTGTGGATTCACAAGCAGCCCTGTACATATTATTGCACTGTAATTCAGTCAAAGTGTTCTTTTAAAATACTTGGCAAATTCATTAACACTGAATATAGGTATATGTTTATGTTCAATTTTTTTTATTTTTGTGAATGAACAGGACATGACCACATTAGATTCGTCATTTACAAGCTTTCCAGAGGGCTATGCAAATTCATCCAATACTGATTTGTTCTTCAGGCAAACTCTTATTTGGCTTGGGAGGGTGGGGGTAAAGGCTTATCCAGGAAATAGAAACAAGAAGCAATATTTTGTTACATTTTGAGAGGAAAACTATCATTTATCATGAACATTGTAACTGACCACTTATCAAAAACACTACTTGGCTTCAAATGAATTAACCAGTTTTCAGACTTGTTCATGGCAGTATAGAAGAAAAATAAAGCCTTGTCCTTGCCTCAAATCTTGGACTTTTTTTGCAACCTAGCTTCTGGTTTTAATTATGTTGTTGTATTAGTTAGTAAATAATTCAGATGATTTAAAGGAATGCTAAACATTAATAAGGTGATAGAATGGGCAAAAAAAAGTGGGACGCACTATCACTCAATGGGAGATACTACATTTCCATTTAAAAAAAATAAAAATAGTGAATGGGAAGTTGGGTGACGATGCTCCTTCTCAAAGACCTTCATATCTCTTCTAAAGTGCAGTGACCAAAATTGAGCACAATATTCTAGTTGTGATCTAAACAGTGTTTTGTAAAGATTCGACATTATTTCCCTGCTTTTATACTGTGTACTGCTGCTAAATGAAACCCAGGATCCCATATACTTTATCTTAGATGTCCTGCCACTTTTAAATAAAAATAGTGTATATATTCACTCAGATGTCTTTATTTCTGCACTTCTTTTACATTCTCTCCTCCTTCTTCATGGGAAAATGTATCATTTTTTTTCTTCTGTTAAATTTCATCTGCCTTGTATCTGATCATTCCACCAGCCTATGTTCTCTTGAAGTCTACTACCATCTTTATCACTGTTTACCACTCTAACAAGCTCTGTGTCAGCCACAAATGATGAAATAGTATACATTATTAATATACAGTATATTGGATTTAACAGTAGTTCTGCCATTGATTCTTGGGGAACAGCAATACGTCAGGCCTCTCTGCTTTCTGCCCAAGCCAATTTCTCATCCATGCTCCCACTGACCCTTTTATTCCATGAGTTGCAATTTATGCGGGAGTTGATCAAACATTTGTGAAAAATCCATTTGTATGACATCTGCTACTTAGCTTCATCACCCCGTTCTGCTACCTTATCAAAAATTCAGTCAGATTAATTGAGCAGAATTTACCTTTGAAACAATTCATGCAGGCACTCTTTTATCAACATGTACTTGTCCAGGTTCAACCTTTCTATATAGCTGCTGGATGTTTTAAGCAGCTTGCAGTACCTCCTGCCAGCCTCTTCCTTGTGTTGGCCCCACTGGGTCTCTTTCCTTACCCTTCTGCCCAGCAGGTAGGACTTCCCTCCTGGCATTCATCTCATTGATGACAATGTTCAGATCTTTCTCGTTAAATTTAGAAGAGCTCTGTCTCCTCTGCAGCCTCTTTTTGCTCCATGGCAGCAACTGTGTGTGTTGTTGGTTCTTGGCTGCCTTTGGGAATGAGCTTTAAGAGATAATCTCTTCTAAGATGTACAGCAAAATGTCTGTATCTCTGCTGAATTCAGTGCAGCCCCCTTGGGAACCATGCAGTCCCTGTTGTCACGAACCAGCAACAATAGTAACACTGTTTTAGTGCATGTTTCGGGGGAGGGGGGGTGGTGGGGTAAACCACCCTAGTGCTGTTTCAAATATCTCATAGGCTGGTTCCACTGTTTTTTTTGCTGGGAGCCAGCATGAGTTTTTGTACAGGACGCAATGATGGTTTAGTGCACCAAAAGAAAAGGCTGAAATCCAACTTGTGGGCTTATTGTCTCCAGTGGTTAAGGAGCTGTAAATGGGGAATCAATACGCAATAGATGTAATTCAGGAGAGAGGATGACTTTGTTTATAAAGTGATTGTGAATTGCTCCATCAGTTTTGGCCTCGTGTGAGTGTTAAGTACCAATGACACTGGATGAGTCGAGCAGTTGTTTACCGAAGTGTAATTTTGGCCGAGCTGTTCTTCCACAGCCTCTGCAGCTGTCATTTTGAAATCAAGACCATTGACCCCCTGCCCCCCCCAACACATACTTTCCCAGGACCTCAAAACTGTGGAGTCTCTCCCTTAGTCTCCTTTCCTCCTGCATATGGCCTTTTCAACCTCAATCTTACAATCAGCTAATCAAAAATCCCTTTGCTTCATATATCTAACTTCTTAATTTTCTCGACCTTTGTTAGTGCTCCACACCTGGGCCCAGGCATTTAATTTTTATTCTCTATTAAAAGCATAATGTCAAACACTTTTTTCCAAGCTGTATTTCACTGAACTATTTTCTCTAGTATTACTCACTACTCCAGCCAAGATATTTGGTTTTCAAAATTAACAAGGCAATTATTGGAATAGGCCATTTCAGTTTAAAACTTGTCTGTAAAGTACAAGCTTTGACTCATTAAGTGGAACTTAAAAAAATGTGAAAGTCACGATGAATCCACATAAAACATTATTGCTGCACACGGTGCCAAGCTATCACTATTACATACATGTGAAAGTATGCGCTACAAATAATTGCCACAGGAATTCTGGGGCCTGGGAGGAACTTTCTTGGCATTCTCCTTTCACTCTGCGATCTAAAAACTACAACAGCACTTTTTTCCATCATTGATTTCAGTATATTGTTAAATGTTCTCTGAATACTATGTTTGATGTGCATAAAGTTAAAACTACTTCCTAATGAATTAACTGATAAGATTCACAAGCACTAGTGTTTTGCTGAAAATTCCTCTATGCTTTTTATTTTCCAATCAATCCATACTCTTACGTACCTTGGTTCTGCTCCTTAACATCTGGTGGTGTGCTGCTAATTAACATTTGAATAGACATGAAAGGTAGGAATGGTGATTTGCCTCCTGATTATCTGCTCATCTACAGCAAAAATCAGATTTCAAACTAAATGGGAATGGCTACAAACTATAGTGAAGTTTCTGAAACGTGGATTTGAATTCATCCCATTGGGGGATTGGAAATCTTATAATGAGACATTAATCTGGCGCTCCCTGCCAGAATTCAATTGTATTTGGTACCAGGGGTGAAATCGACATAGTGATGCACTGAGCACAAGTACGTTATTGTGGTTAAATGGACTTTCTTCAACACGTTTATTCCTTAGATCACCTGAACTGATATCTCCTTATGTGGTTTGGTGTCAGTTTTTTTTGGTTTGTTAATGTTCCTGTGAGTTACCTAGGGACGTCATTGCCATGCTAAAGATACCATATAAATGGATGTTGTTTTAGTTAGCAGCCTAAACCTATACAAGATCTATGTAGTCAGCAGAAAAATGGAATCTTCAGTTTCATCAGATTTGAACCCAAGTTCAGTGTGCTTCCTCTACACCACTCAGTCCCCTGTACAGGCCTCTAACTTAATGTGAGCCAGAGCCACTAACTGGAAAGACTACTGTACCTCAGGGGAATATGTTTTTTCCCAATTGTCTAAAATGAATAGCAGAAAAGCATAAATGGAATTGGTAACTACTGTAGGAAGACTAAATAAGGATAGAAGTCACAATTTCACTCCTGTCTTTTGCTGTAGTGGGGTGTTTTCTGCTTTCTTCCTTGAATGTGGTGCTACTATTTTCCTGAAGTCCACCATTCATTGTTAATTTCTCATTATGTAAAAATGAAAAAAAGTCTATTGCACAACTTTGTCTGGGGATTATAAATACTTTACTGGCAAAATGTAGGGCTAGCATTCTGGTTTTTCAGCTATTATTCAACTATTCGATCTAATCCGTACAAGTGGAACAAAAAAGCTTTGTTGAATCTAATGTTGCAATGTGAGATGAGCTAATACCCACTTAAAGAAACTGAGACCAAATTAGCAATCACACCCAAAGTTCAGAATGTGGCATGTTTGGGAACTGCAATAGGTCACAAAGATATACTGCACAATGTTGATCACAAATTGTGCCTGAAACTCAACTGGGTTAGAAATTTGTCCTGTATTGTATGCGCTAAATATGCTATCAGTTTCTAGAATTTTCTTCCATTGAAGTTACCAGAATGGGATTTGAGAAACAGAGCTCAATGTGCTTATGCATTCAGCATGTACTGCACAGTCAAATTTCTACCCCATTGTTCTGATTCATATAGGGGAGATGGGCAATGGTGACAATGGCCATCTCTAATTGCCTATGGGATGGTGATGATAAATAACCTTCCCGAGTTTCTACCATCTGACTGATTTGTGGTACTCCACAAAGTTGTTTTATAGTGATAACTTTTCTAACCAGAATTACATGTGATTGTGAAATGGTGGCATTCCCTTGTGTGCGCTACCCTTGCCTTCTATGTGGTAGAGGTTACAGATTTAAGAGGTGCTGCTGAGGAAACCTTGGTGAGTTGCTGTTGTGTTACTTGCAGGTGGTTCACATTGCAGTCACAGTGTGTTAGTGATGGATGAAGTGCACACTTGAAGTTTTACCAGTCAAGAGGGCTGCTCATTACTGGATGATGTTGAGCTTTGAGTGTTGTTGGAGCTGCTCTCATCCTGCAAGTGAAGTGTTTTTTGTCATACTACTGATTTGTAGATTGTAAAATGCCTGTATCAGGAGATAAACTAACTCGACCTCTGACTGTTCTGGTAGCCACAATGTTTATGTGGTTAGTCCAGTTATATATCCCATTAATGGTGACCTCTCAGGATGTTGATGGTGTTGAATTCGATGCTAGCAATAGCTTTGAAAATCAAAGGGATATGATTAGCTACTTGTTGGAGATTGTTTACAATCTGTGTGGCAACAATGTGACTTGCCATCTATCAGCCTAAACCAATATGTCGTCCAGGTATATCCGTCCTCTGCCACTCACTGGTGAGCCTAGTGGCGGAGATGCCTAGAGAGGGAGGTGCATAGGTATCTGATCTCGGCCTGTCTCTGAATTCGACGTTTTGACATGCAAGCACAGAAACCAGAGCTGAGCTGAACAGGAAGCAGAGAATAACCAACAATTCTCTATGGTGTCACCAGCTAAAGGTCAATGTGACCTGCCAAATAAAATTGGAATATGTAGTATCATCCTAATAGTAAGTTGGTTACTGAAAACTTAAAGTTTGGATGCCACAGATTTAACTAGTACATATTTTTTTAGTTCTCAAAATAGGAAGAAGGACATAACATGCCCTTTTTATTAATGAAAGAGTCAATTTGTGCACCACTAACACTGAGCTATTCCTTGATAACCTGCTATTGATCAATACATTTTGGCTCAATTTTTAAATGGCAGAAAATACCAAATTTAATATTAAAACCATATGGGTTTGAATGCCTTAATAACTATCTGGATATGATATATATGTATAATTTAACATGTTCAGATTGTCTCATGCCTGATTACTGATGTGAATAGCATATATTTTGACTTAACATTAGATGAGCTGAATTTTAATCCATAAATTAGAAATTGTAATTATATATATATTTTGGCTTTCAGTGTTTCAAATTCCTGTAAATATATCATCTTTTATTTTTATCAGGATCATTTTAATCCCTTATTCCTTTTATTGATCCATTGATTCATTAAATAAATTATTCGCAACATATGTAACATGGCAGCAAAAATAAACACTTCCTACATTTAATGTTTTGATCAGCTTTTTGGTACAAAACCTAATTGTAAAATTCTGTTAAGGTTTAGCCATCCTTTAAAAACTTAAATAAATATGTTTGAAAATAAATTAAGTGAGTAACAAGATCAATGAGGCTGCAGAGAGAGAAGTTTTGTGGACCAATACTGGTACTTGGTGTTTTTGGTTCTGTAGGTTCAGTGTGGGGCAGCATTGAGTAGCAATGCATATTGGAGCTTAAAAGGCCGTGAGTGGTAAGGTGCAAGTTTAATTCACCTGATTAATTATTAGCTGGAGAAACTTCAAGTGTTTCTTAGTGAATTGTGGAAAATTAATTGGAGCCATGTGTAGTGCATCTCCTAGTGGCTCTTTGCAGAGTGGGGAAAGATTGCTTGAATACACTTTCTGCCAGTAGAATGCGTCACAGATGGATAGGAATGTTGGACGGTGCGCAGGGATGCGGTGGAATGATAGGATAATGCCTTTTAACAAAAAGAATGTAGAGTAGCCAAAAATATTGTGCAAGTGGCTACTGACAAGGGACTCGGATTTTTTTTCTGTAACGCAGGCTTTAATGCACTACATATTTGAATTTTATCTAAAATGCAATTGTTCAGGACAGTCAGTGCTTTATTGTGACCAAAGCACACTAATGCAAATTCATTCCGAGTGCCCTGTCTGTATGATATACAAGTACACAGAGGCCACTGGGAATGACTTGCGATGTCACACACCATGCAGCACATATTTTGACGATGCTTGCGCAAAGTTTTTTTTGTGCATTTGAGGTGCACAGATGTATGTGCACCTCACTGAATCACTGAAGTCATTCTAACCTGGAGAGTCGAGACCTCCCTGAATTACTTCAGTGGGATCAACTTTATCGTCCACAGGTATTAATCTTCTTGAAAGAAGGTCCTCTTTGCAATATTTTCATGTTCTATTCTGTACAACCCCCACACTGCTGATCCCTGATCTTGTGCCTGGTCGCCTCCCCATGCACTGGAAACCCTCTTCGTGATCACAGGCCAACCGCAAGCCCAACATTGCCATGACCACCTCATGATCATGTGTCCAATCCTGTATTCAACACCTGATCACCCACCCAATACACATCCCACAATGTCCACCTGCTATAATGTCCCATTTCCATTGATACTGCCCTGATTCCTGATGCCCCTTACATTGATGCCTCCTACTGGCCACACCAATCCAGGCTGATGCTACCTTTGTCCTTTCTGTTTTCTCCTCTCTCCTAAACCTCAGTGATACATAGTTTACTGGACTTTCTCTGCTAGTTCTACAGAACTAGATTCGGTGGAGGTAAGACCTTTGTGCAAGGTTTGGCAAAGCCCGTTCTGCTGTGCTTGATAGCTTGGGGTTCATGTCAGAAGGCTTTTGCTATGGTGGGCGGTCCTTGTGCGTAACTGGCATGGGCCCAACAGGTAGCATCACTTCAGCTCCTTTTCTAGCACAGAAGCATTTTTAGACCAACTGGAGAATTTTTAGACACTTAGCTATGGGAGCAATGGAAAGCTTTGAGAAAAGTAAATAAGAAAAGGTGCCAGTGTATTTGAGGTGAACAAAGTGCCGCTCCTTCCAGGTAATGGATCACTTTTGATCTTCCTGAATTATGCACAATATTGGAGCAAGTCGTACAGTTTGGGAATCTTTTTTTGGGCAGTACTCACAGTATAAGTCTGGGTGAAGTTCCTGCAGAATGCACATTTTCGGAGGAAGCTACTTTGTTGGTGATCTTGAGTGAAATGAATTTCAATAAGCAATTTCAGTAGTGAGAATTTCTTCTGTGACTCTCGAAAGTAACGTTTTCATTAAATCAACTAGTCTGTCTTGAACAACGATGAATCTTCAGTCCACTGTTTCCATCTCCCTTCTTGCTCTGGATTTGCTAACATTGTTCCTTTTGACATCTCCCATCTCCGTGTAACAACATTTCTAAGTATATGAGATGTGATATCATACCTTGTGATTAAAAAATATTTAATCACACATAGTCCAAAACCTGACATCTTAACATCTATCCTGATAGGTTGACTGCTTAACATTGTCAGAGGCATTGCAGCAACATTTATCTGCTTTTTAACTAAAGGCTGGTCTACAATCTCATGTATATATGGAAACCTAACAGACTTTCTTCCAAGTTTCTAGCACAGAAGATTTGATTAAAAAATTACAAAAGTAATCATAGCTGAAACTCTAATTGAGCACAGGTTTTCACTTGCCATGTTGAACCGATAGATTTAGTCTTGATTATAGGCTGGTTGCTAAGTGTTTCGTATTCTTGCAAACCAGTGAATGTTCCCTTGTAAATTGGGCGTGACAATAAATCAGCTACATTGAAGAGATATCTAATCCTCTGCTTGGTGATCATTTCTGCACAGCTACAGTAAAACTCTGATAATCCACTAGCTGACCACTTGCAATTTCCAATGGTTCGGCATCTGGCTCACTGGGTGATGTTTGTATTTTTCACTCACAGAGGCCCTGCTTAGTGTGTTCCTTGTCCGCTCATCGAGGCCCTGGTTCCCATGCTCTCTGTCCACTCACAGGGGCCCTGGTTCCCGTGCTCTCTGTCCACTCACAGGGGCCCTGTTTCCCGTGCACCCTGTCTGCTCATTGAGGCCCTGGTTCCCGTGTTCCCTGTCCACTCATGGGGGCCTGGTTCCTGTGCTCCCCGTCTGCTCATCGAGGCCCTGGTTCCTGTGCTCCCTGTCCACTCACAGGGGCCCTGGTTCCCGTGCTCTCTGTCCACTCACGGGAGCCCTGGTTCCCAAGCTGCTTGTCCACTCACGGGAGCCCTGGTTCCCAAGCTGCTTGTCCACTCACAGAGGCTCGAAATCCCACCTGGTTCTGATGGTGGCCCTCCCTTGAAACTTACCTGGTTCTGTTTCCCACTGTCCCTTTAAACTTATAGGGTTCACTGAAATGTTACTGTGTAACTTTTTAAAAAAAAAAGTAAATTAAAAATGTTGGAGTATTAATAAAATAACATCCAATAGTCCAGAAAATCTGCGAGTCCACCACCACCAAAGTCCTGTGCATGCTGGATTAACAGTTTTGTATTTGGAACAGTCCATTATGATTAATACGGAAGGGTGCCCACTGGTCAGTGTGGACGAGTTGGGTGCAATGACTTGTTTCTGTGCTGTACGATTTTATGACTCTATGACAATAAAGTAAATGGGAATAAGAGCAAAAGAAGCAGGAAGTTAAGGAAAAGAAAAAAGCTATATGGGAAACAGAAAGAAAAAGGAGCAAGTGTAACAAAATGCAAATGATTAAGAGACTAAACGTGATAATATAACAAAATAATTGTGCTAGAAATTTTACATTAATGTAACAGAATTTTGACCTTGTATAGATGCAAATTCTGTACTGTAAAGTCAACTGAATCAAATGTAAGCAATGCATTGAGAAGGGAGTTTGAGACTAAAAGTGATTATATTCAACGATAGTGCCCAATGAATTGATGATTTGATATGACTTCTGAATTAGGTAAGTTGTAAGGCAGTCTGGGCTTTGCTAGCACACATTTTATATGATAGCAAGAAGCCAAAATCTGTTCCTTTGGATAACACATAAAGAAGCTTCATGTTATCTCAACCAAATTTTATTTTCTCTTTTCCATTAATTCGGTTAAAAATAAAGGGAACTTTGCTTGAAAACACAGAGCTCCATGTTTCCTGACTGGAGACTGACTGAGATGTGGTCAGTTATTAATTGAAGCAGGTGTCAATCTGAAGCTGATGCCATCCATGCCATTAAACGAGGGCAAAATCCACAAACAACACTTTACGACATTTAGCTATTACCAATGCAGAAGTATTTTGCAAAATACAGTGTTCCTTTATGTTGTTTAAATTATGCAGTGTGATGCTGGTGACACAAGTGTTGGTATATTTGTATGAAATTCTTTTGTGAGCCACTTTAATGAAGGTTTTAAATGGAGTAATACTCTTAAAACAGTGGACTGAGATAAGTATGTTTACACAGTCATTACTACCACTGTACACCATGATTTAGAGTCTATAAGGAATCCTCCAAAAATAGATTTCACTTTACATTGGAGACCAAGCAGGGTGGTGCCGTTTTTGGTGTTTAGGCTGTTGACAAAGATTTAGCCACTTAGATCTTGCAGTCTCTCCCATATTGGCACCATTGCACACATTTTGATAAAAGAAGATGTTCAGTTGACTGTAAAGACTGAGGAAAACTAAAGTAAAAGCTGAAGAATAAAATGTACTTTGAAAATTTAGAAGATATATAAACATTCTCTATAATTTGTGTTTTGATTGCGATCAGTCCAAGTTACCAGAGGAATTTGTTTGTGTTATGTTTCTCATGACCTAATTATACAGTGGGAAGGGCTTTCATAATATTTACACTCAGCATTTTGAACACGAAACCATACATTTACAATGAAGATTGCAAATGGAATCTTTTTAATGTCAGCATATTCCACTGCTTTTGGGGTTCGATCATTCCATTTCCATGGGAAAAGAACATTCTTTTAACTCTGAAGGGACTGCTATTTGTGGGAATAATATTGAATACACTTTTTTCCAAGATTCAAGATGTCGTATGTACCATGGTAACTGCTGCAGCCAGATTGCCTGATGGTTCAAGGTTTTATTGAATCAGGCAAATGACTAATTTTATACCATAGTTTTTTGTCAAATTCAAGTTTATTGTCGTATGCACAAGTACATGTATGCATAGTTGTGTTTTATTCCAGTTCTATGCTGAATCTCTTTTTCATCATTTTGCCTAATCTGCAGGAATTTCTATTAATATAGTTTCACACATTACAGCAATTAATAAAATTCAAGGGTGCCTACAAAAACAAAATACTGCAGATACAGGAAAATTAATAAAATTAGGAAATGTTTGAAATACTCAACATGTCAGCCAGCATCTATAAAGAGGGAAGCAAAGTAAACATTTCAGTTCAATGATCTTTTATAAAAATTGCCAAAAGCTCATTCAGTGATTATTTTACTGATGAGATCAGTGTGGTCTTCTGGATGAACTAGTCTCATGTTTTTTTTTCACTTTTAATATTTCCCAGCAGTCTGTTATTCCTTTAGTCATATTGCACTGTAAGTAGTTGTACAAAACTACTGCTGCTATGTGATTTTCATTCACGAAAATTAAAAATAAATAATGCAATAATTCCACTGAGAAGCATTCAGAATATTTGAAAATGTTATATACTTAAAAGGCAGGGGAAAATATCCAAGCAGAGCCATAAGGAAAGTGAAATGTGATTGATACTTCAAGTAATCAGGTAGGCTGGGAATACTGTCCTTTGTATTGTTTGATTATTTGAGTAATGGAATGAGATAAGATAAGACTTCTTTATTAGTCAAATGTACATTGAAACACACAGTGAAATACATCTTTTTTGTGTAGAGTGTTCTGGGGCAAACCGCAAGTGTCGCCACGCTTCTGGCGCCAACATAGCCTACCCACAACTTCCTAACCCGTACGTCTTTGGAATGTGGGAGGAAACTGGAGTACCCGGAGGAAACCCACGCAGACACACGGGGAGAACGTACAAACTCCTTACAGACAGCGGCGGGAATTGAACCCGGGTTGCTGGTGCTGTAATAATGTTAAGCTAACTGCTATATATCTTTTCAAGCAGTTGACCTGAGGAGCTGAATTTCAGAGACAACAGATAAAAGTGGCCTTTGGAAGAGTATTACTAGAAAGCAGTTATCTTCCTGATCATCGTGTCTACAGCATTAAGAAAAACTTATTGAACAATGTCAACAGAATGCTGTATGACATCAAATAAGAATTAACATTTGAGACAAGAAATGCTTATTAAAGGATGGTTGAGATTTTGACCAAAGTACTTAGAAGGCACAATGTTACCTTAATTCACTGGCTGCAAAAGCCAAGGTACATTTCTTATTGTCATTGAGCATAACATTCAGTGAAGTGACTGAACTGTCTGGTTATGGACATAGAGGTGTAACTACATTAGAGTGGTCCCGAATTCACTGGGAAGATGAGCAAACCAATGTCTGTATCCTTTCCCAAGCCAATATCTGGAAAATGCACTGCAGTTACATGCCCAGGCTACCCCTACAGCACTTCCCAAATCCATGACTACTACCAAGAAGGACAAGGGCAACAGTCACAGGGGTACATTACCCTCTGCAGGTTCCCCTCTTTTTAACTGAGAAACAAAGGTTGTAAATTGCTTCTTAATGCACCAGCTTATTCCAGTATTTGTGTAAGTAGTTACTGTGGTTGTGATGAAGTCATTAAGATTGCAACTGATGTCAGGTGAACGCAGCCTGTGCTGGTTGGGGACTGTGTGGAGCTGCCCAAGCCGTTAACCCAATGAGCATGATATAACCTGGGGAAATGACACCAGTTTAAAGGCTGCAGTTTGATGTATGGCAGAGGTTTAGAAAGAAAGCACATTTTACAAATGAAACTGATACAATAAGCTACTAGACCAGTAGGATATGATGTTTAAATCTGGCCCAAGGCAGGACTGACAGTGTTTAAGGTCCTTAGCAAAATATCCTGGGTTTTGCTTTATAACAGATGAAAGCTTATAAGAACATAAGAAACAGGAGCAGGAGGAGGCCATTTGGCCCGTCGAGCCTGCTCTGCCATTCAATAAGATCATGGCTGATCTGTCCATGGACTCAGATCCACCGACCTGCCTTTTCCCCATAACCCTTAATTCCCCTACTATGCAAAAATCCATCTAACCGTGTCTTAAATATATTTAATGATGTAGCCTCCACTGTTTCCCTGGGCAGAGAATTCCACAGATTCACTACTCTCTGGGAAAAGCAGTTTCTCCTCATCTCCGTCCTAAATCTATTCCCTCGAATCTTGAGGCTATGTCCCCTAATCCTAGTCTCACCTACCAGTGGAAACAACCTTCCTGCCTCTATCTTATCTATCCCTTTCATAATTTTATATGTTTCTGTGAGATCCCCTCTCATTCTTTTGAATTCCAGTGGTTATAGTCCAAGGCCACTCAATCTCTCCTCATAGGCTAACCCCCTCATCTCCGGAATCAACCTGATGAATCTCCTCTGCACCACCTCCAAAGCGAATATATCCTTCCTCAAGTAAGGAGACCAGACTGCACGCAGTACTCCAGGTGTGGCCTCACCAGTACCCTGTACAGTTGCAGCATAACCTCCCTGCTCATACATTCCATCCCTCTCGCAATGAAGGCCAACATTCCATTTGTCACCTTTGATAACCTGTTGCACCTGCAAACCAGCTTTTTGTGATTCAGGCACAAGCACTCCCAAGTCCCTCTGCACAACAGCATGCTGCAATCTTTCACCATTTAAATAATAATCTGATCTTCTATTTTTCCTTCCAAAGTGGGTGACCTCACATTTACCAACATCATCCTCCATCTGCCAGACCTTTGCCCACACACTTAACCTATCTATATCACTCTGCAGACTCTCTGCATCCTCTGCACAATTTGCTTTTCCACTCAATTTAGTGTCATCAGCAAACTTAGATACATTACACTCAGTGCCCTCTTCCATATTGTTAATGTATGTCGTGAACAGTTGCAGGCCCAGCACAGACCCCTGAGGCACTCCGCTCACCACTGATTACCAACTAGAGAAACAAACATTTATCCCAACTCTCTGCCTTCTATTGATCCTCTATTCATGCCAATACATTACCCCCATCTCCATGCATCCTTATCTAATGGATAAGTCTTTTATGCGGCACCTTATCGAAAGCCTTCTGGAAATCCAAGTATGCAACATCCACCTGTTCCCCTCTATCCACTGTGCTCATTATATCCTCAAAGAACTCCAGTAAATTTGTCAAACAGGACCTGCCCTTCCTGAATTCATGCTGCATCTGCCTGATTGAACTACTTCTATCCGGATGTCTTGCTATTTCTTCCTTAATGATAGCTTCAAGCATTTTCCTGACTACAGATGTTAAGCTAACTGGCCTATGGTTATCTGTCTTTTGTCTACATCCTTTTTTAAACAGTGGCGTGATTTAAACTCACTAGTTCACTAGTGAGCAAACCAGTGACACATTAAACAGTGGTGTTTAATAACTATGTTATTAAATTAAATGAAAATCAAAAAAAACTGCAGATACTGGAAGTCTGAAATAAAAAACAGAAAAGGTCTTGGACCTGAAATTTTGGTTTTGTTCCTCTTTCCACAGATACTGCCTGACTTGAGTGTGTCCAGCATTTTCAGGTTTTGTTGTAAATTAAATATTTGTTTGCACAGTGCTTTGCAGAAGAGGCAAACAGAACCATGTTTGTGTGGTTTCAATCAGAGTATCCCCAAAACCAACCTTCCATTATGACTTGACTTCACCCTGAATTTAAATGCCCTGAAATAGAAAAGAAACTCCAAATATCTAAGGGACCCATTCTAATTCAGTTCGCAGGCCTTCAATCTGGGGTCCAAAATATCTACCAGGGTTCATGAAAAAAATATTTTTGTCATGTCATTGGCACAAAAACGATTCAATGATTCAGTTGGCATGTCTCCTGGAAATAATGGCTTTATTCTTCTAATAGATTCATAGTGTTATACAGCATGGAAACAGGCCCTTCGACCCAATTCATCCATGCTGACCAAGGTGCCTACCTGAGCTAGTCTCATCACCCTTTAAACCTTTCCTATTCATGAATCTGTTTAAATATCTTGTAAATATTGTAATTGTATCTTCGTCAACCACTTCCTTTGGCAGCTTGTTTCATATACCCACCACCCTCTGTGTTGGAAAAGCTTGCCCCTCACCCTGGGAAAAAGTTTCTGACCATCCACCTTATCTATGCCCCTCATGATTTTATAAACCTCTCAGACTCCTTCACTCGAGGGAAAACAGTCCCAACCTGTCCAGTCTCTCCTTGTAATGCAAGACCTCCAGTCCAGGCAACGTTCTTGTGAATCTTTTCTGTGCCCTCTCTAACTTAATCACATCCTTCCTCCAGTATGATGGCCAGATCTGCACATAATACTCCAAGTGTGTTCTCACTAACATCTTGTACAGCTGTATCATGACATCCCAACTCTTGTACATAATGTCCTGACCAATGAGGGCAAGCATGCCATACACCTTCACCACCTTGTCTACTAATGGGTTGGAGCCTTCCCAGGAACTTGCCAGTTTTTTCAGTTGAGACTTCTGCTGAGAATTTCAAAGATGTAAGAAGGTGAATCTTCAGGGAAGCTAAGAACAGCAGCCTGAAACCTTGCTTGACGAAAGGAAATCCGTGGACAGCCTCTGATTGGTATTGAAAGGTCCTCCACTAACTGGGCAGATTCCCAAAGGAACTTGGCCTCAAGCCACATGTCATTGCCCCCAGGCAGAAACTGGACATTACTTCCTCTCAAGCCCTAACAAGAATAAAATTCCAAGGACCCTGTAAAGCCATTACAAACAACTAAATGATATCTCTCTGTACCCTCATCCCACTCCAGCCAGCTTTAAGAGAGAAAAGAACTCATCTGTGAGAGGGGTACTTGCACTGCTATGTGGACAGTACTGTTCTAAGGCACATGGTACTCCGACACAGCTGTTAAAGCCATACAGTCATTTTGTCATCCTCCTGACTTATGTGACACTATGTGGAAAACGACAAAAAAAGTTCTAATTTCCAGCATCAACCTGCCCCTTCCCCATCCTACTATTATTAGACACACATAAAGATAAATCCATCCATAATAATAGATAACTTAACTCATTGGCAACAATATATGATGCACATCTCTTAAAAGTTATTATAACAGTGTTTAGAGCATGTTGTTGTATTCTGCTGACCTTTCTAACTGAAAAGTCAGTCCAGCATCTCAAGGGAATTTCCAGACAAGCACATTTCCTGGAATCACCATAAGACATGTCTGAAATATTTCTCTTGAAGTTTAAGTATTGGCATGACAACAAATGCAATGCCTGATGTAACTTGAACAGTTACATGCTTAGTTTGGTTTGGCTTAAATATAAGTTGGTACAATTTTGCAGGTTTTGCTGCTCCTACAACTGGGTACATTAAATTCCCCTATGTAGACAAAGCTTCCTCTAGAAATGCTTCACATCCTAAACTGGTTGACATATTCCTCTTTTCTGGACCTTTGAACCTGGAGGTGTGCGGCCAAGGAAGGTCTCTGCATCACCATGGATCTGAGGTGACTGGCACTCAAGCTCAAACCTTCCATCTATGGTGTTTATTAAAATTATCTCATAGCTTTAGGTGGCTCAGTACTAATGTTTCAGCTTTGTGTATCACTCATGGCTAATATTTAAACTGCACATTAGTTGATGGCTCACATTTGAGCAATTTGCTCAGTACTACTATTAAATTAGCATTTGATGTTGTCAGAATCTAAGGCAACTAAATAATATAATCTGATCAAATATTTACTCCTGAGTACATTATCTAAACCATTTCTAATCATTATTCATGTATGCTGGTTACTGGGAAATTGATGAGTATTGAGCAAATGAAGAAAAACCTCAGATGCCTCACTGTGGATAGATTGGCAGCTATCAATTAATTTGTAGTTCTAATATTACTTGGTATACCTTGATTCATGCAACATTCTGTTGCATAATGTTCCAATATAGATGTTACTATTATTAAATAAGTTGATGGCTTTTCTCATATGTGAATCTCATTGGGCACCCTCTCCAGGGTAATCACATACTACTTATAGTATGGTGATCAGAAGTGTGGTGACACAGTACTTCACTGTGGTCTAACCAGTGTTTTATGAAGTTGTACCATAACCTCCCTGCTCATATATTCTATGGTCTGGCTGATGAAGGCAAGAACAGGCTCTCCCCAGGTTACAGATGGCTTGACTTACAGAAAACTGACTTTATGCAAATTCTCAATTTTCAATTTTCAAGCATTTTTCAAGATAGTAATAACAAAATTACTATTATTATCTTGTTTTGTGGTGTTCATTAATGACTGGAAACAGTATATATTCCATTAGTTTAATTATGGGTAGTATTGGAGTAATATTTGATGGAATGAAAGAAATATAGCAAGTGTGTGTAGAGCAATGGAAAATGGACATATCTGACTTGTGGAGAAATTGGTTTATGGATAGTTCTCAGGAATGGAACCCTTGTGTAACCTGAGGACTGCCTATATACTACTTGCCTCCTTCACCTTATCTCCCTGTGCTGCCGCCTTCAGGGATCCTTGGACTTGTACACTGAGATCCCACTGTTCCTCATATGAGTATGTGAGAGAGAATATGTTGCAAGGAAGTGAGGAATTGGTGAGATTGTTCTGAGAGCTGGGCTTGGACTCGGTGGGTTCAATGGTTTCCTTCAATTTTGTGAAGACGTATGAGAATATATTAAGCAATGCTATGTGAGGTTATTGAAGCCCAGGATTTTTATGTTTATTGCTAGGAGAAGGTGGATGACTGTAGCCATTTAACTTTCAAACTCCTGCAGTGATCCTATTAAAAATTTCTGCATTTCAGCTCTGCAGTAATTTGCATGGCAACAAGGTACCACATTCTTTGTGACCCAAGGGATAGTTATTTCCTCTATTGATAGGCACTGGAAACTATTTATTTACTGGAATAACATTACAGAAGGAAGTGTTGCACAAATTAAGATAATATTAAAACCACACACTTTGGGGAATTACTCAGTTTTGGAGATCTCAGAAACTCCACTTTGATTTTGCCCTACATTTTTAAATTTTTTAACATTTTATTTACAGCGTGGTAACAGGCCCTTCCGGCCCAACGAGTCCACGCCACCCATTTTCAACCCAATTAACCTACCCGTATGTCTTTGCAATGTGGGAGGAAACCAGAGCACCCGGAGGAAACCCACGCAGACCCAGGAGAACGTACAAACTCCTTACAGACAGCGACGAGAATCGAACCCCGATCGCTGGCGCTGTAATAGCGTCGTGCTAACCACTACACTACCGTGCCGCCCCATGTCGAAGAATAAAAGATAATGGGAAGTGGATTGTTTGATTAAAGTTTATCAGCGCAGCCTTGGATTCTGGTGGATGTAGGTTCAAGAAAAACAGAACCTGAAATATAAAACAATCCCTGGAGAAGCCATATCTACCACCCACTTCATTTAGGAGGAAGTTATGGGATACACCACAAAGTGCATTGTGTTACACATGAAGGGAAATGACATTCCTTACAAAATGCTTCCAAGTGATGTTATCACACAAGGACTATTTTATCCAATAATGTAAGTCCCACTCAGTGCGATTCTTCTGAGCTTCATTGCCTTGAGGTTCTAGAGGCTGCATTGAGGTCACATTTTTGGCTCCATAATTGCCATTTTGGAACCAAAAATATGCAGGCTTGTGCCTCCTTTTTGGTCCTGTGTTCAGAGAGTGAGGACAGTGACAGGTGGGATGCATTTGTTTGGGGGTGAGGTGGGCGGAGTTGGGATTTGACAAAGGGAGGGGAATTGGGCTCAAATTGTGTGCAGTGGCAGTAGGGGAAGGGTGTTTGGATTGGGCCAGAATTGGGTGAGGGAGGGAGATTGGATTGGGATTGTGTGAAGTGGGGGAGAGAGGGGGAGTGTTGGATTAACTAGGGTTGTGCGAGGTTGGCTGGAGTCAGACCAGGGTCTTGTGCAGGGAGGTAGAATTCCACTGGGTTCTTGTACCGATGGCGGGATGAGGTGTGGAATTGCACAGGAGTTGTGTGAGGGGAGAGTGAATTGGATTTATGTGAAAGAAGATGGATAGTACTGTGGTGTATGATAGGGGATTCAGATTGTCGACTGGGTGGGGGTGTGTGTGTGTGCGCAGAATTCAGAATGGCATTTGGCCAGTTAGTTGGGGATCGACGTTTTCAATGTAGTGGAGACACATGATTGGAAAATAGGCAGGATGTCAGTGGATGGCAGGATGGGAATGGGTCAGGGGAAGCACTGACGTATGTTACATAATGTGTGCACGGACCCAGTCTGAAAACCATGGATTGTGCAAGGCATACAATGTGACCTCAATCTTTGTTGCTATCTTACTTTTACTAGAAATTATCACATAGCATGGAGCTGTTCAATTTAATTTCTTACCCTAGACACAAGAGATTCTACAGGTGCTGGAATCTGCAGCAACACACAAAACATTGGAGGAAATCAGCAGGTCAGGCAGCACCTATGAAGGGAAATAAACAGTCAGCGTTTTGGTTCGAGACCCTTCATCATGTCCTAATGAAGGGCCTCAACCCAAAACGTCAATTGTTTATTTCCCTCCATAGATGCTGCCTGACCTACTGAGTTCCTCCAGCATTTTGTGTGTAATTTCTTACCCCACATGTTTTACACAAGACAAGATACTTTGGGGCATAAGAATTACTTTTGTTGATTAAGTTGATGTGTTAATCTTTCATCAGTCTGAATGATTTAAGCTCATATCTACCATTTATCAGTGTACCATTTATGGAAGTGTAGAATGCAATGGCTTCTGTAGAAAATATAGCACTTGGTATGTAGTGTTATTAAACGTATTGTTAAACTTGATAAATTATTAAGATCTATTGATTAGCGGCAATTGGTGGTCTGAATACACCTTTCATGGCAAATTTCACTTCTTGATTACTTGAAAAATTGTATCAAGAGTATTATCTCCTCTTTCCAGTTGATGTGCTCGTCTAGGTGACCATCTATCTTTCTGCCCCTGGGTATGAAGGTACGAGGACAAAATTAGAATCTATTTTCATTACAGTTTGCATACGGTGGTTATATTTGGACAGAGGCATCAAATCCACCCAGAAATATCAAAAGTGACTTAAATCATGAAAAAGGCTGGAGAGTTGCAAAAGGATCTCCATGATGTCAGCCTCTTAAAGTTGTTTGCATATTTGTAAAGCTCAGCACCAAAATATGTGTGTCTGGAGATTTAGTTTAATATGCCAAATGTACTGTGCAGTGATCAGTCCCTGCCTCCCACATTCATTCCATTGACTTCTTTGAGCTTTTAGGATGTTTTCTCATAATTCTGTTGCTTGGTTGCTGAGTGTTAACAGGAAGTTGCCAGATACTGATAGTGCAATGTAAACTACCCTGTTTATAAATAAGAAAGAATGACGTGGGGCAGTGTGTGGTGTTTCAATAAAATGTGCCACAAGGAAATAGATTATGGGTTCAGACCACCAACCTCCATACACAGAAGTTCTCTTTTCACTCATGCTGATAAATTAAGTCCGAGCAGCCAGCGCAGAGCAGGAAGGAGATTCAATGTGCAGTCAATGAATCGGTTACAGACTGAGGCATGCAAATAGGTTTCCTGGTCAGGGAATGGTACTGCAGCAAGGTAAAGAGGAACTCAAAAAATACAATTCAGCAGCACAGTTTATACAGCTTCTATGCATGATGTAGATGATTGAATGTTTTATTAAAGTTCTGAGTTGTTGCATTTGCCTCATGGCTGCCATTGCAATGTTAAGATTTGTTTTGTAAAAGCATTGTAGTTATTGCTTCAAGTGCAAAGCTGAATGCATTTGTCACGTAGCAATAGCAAGGTTGCTACGGAAAGAAAATCATCAATTGGTTAGGTGTAAAACCTTCCTGCATCAGTGGAATACTTTCCAGATTTGTATTGTGGCTTGGTGTCAAATTTAGTTTGAATTACACCGCTTTCCAAAATTTTTGCCATGCTAAGGGCACTAGATAAATGTAAGTGGTCTTGTTGCCTGTTTGTATGGAACTCAAACAGCAATCTTGTGTACAAGCTGCCAGATAATACATTTACAACCATGTTCATGGATTCCATCTGATTCATCAAAAAGCAGAATTTTATTTCCATAGTAATTGCCAGGTTTCATCTTTGTGAAATGTTGACAATGCTACATTATTATCCACTGGGATCAGGTTGAAATGCAGATGCAAGTAATTAACATGTCACCTTCCTCTGCAGGTGACCAGGGACACTGAGGAGATAGGTAAGGATGACTGCCAACAAGAACGCCAGCACCAATCATGCAGCTGGAGCATCTAAAGCAGTTTGTGACACAAGCACCAGGTGAGAGACACGTAACGTACTGTTACCTCAGCTGCTTAAATTTCTATATCTAAGGAAAATTTCTGCAAAGTTTCTCATGACCTTTTCAAGGTAACTCAGCGAAGTGGCGAAGTGTGTTAGCCTGACCTCACGGCCTACTTAATTTGTCTTTGACTTGTCACTTTCCATAGGTTCAAACCAGGGCTGCCTTGTCAGAATTTAATATTCCCCAGTAAAAACCAACTTGTGCACATGTTAACTGATAAAAGTTGCAGAACAGAAACCACTGTCGTCAACATCTGAACAAAATACTGACTCAGGCAGCCAAGGCCCAGCACTACATGAAGCATCTGTGAACAAAGCAATTTCCAGAGTTGTCATAAGAAAATACAATGAGAACAAAATTTAATCTGAATAAGAAATATCAGTTTCCTCAATGCAGTAACAAGAAAAATGGAAAACATCAGCTGTGACTCACTTTACTGAGCTCATACAAACTAAACACTGGCAAAATCTAGTCTCATCAAGAAATTATTGTCTTTGATACAAATCTGAAAGATAAATGACTGACAATGTGAAGCAGGGTTCATTTCATAGAGCCAGGGTTACCATCTAGCTGAATTTTAAGTGGCTGTCTGAAAATTTCTGAAGTATGAATCATACACTGAAAGGCATTTTTTTTAAAGTAGAAATCTATTTTTGACAGTTGCTTCTCTCTTTTAGGTTTTAATGCATTTTCGTCAGCAGTAAAGTGAACAATAGGTCAAAAGCCTTGACAGTCCATACACATTCATGCACAGACTATGAGTATGTTTTCACACAACACGTTAAGCCCTTTAGTAAATGATGCAGCTAGCTTGAAACACTGCTTAATTCACTGAAGTTAACAAAATAAGAACTACCAGCTGAATGTTTAAAGGGAACCACAAACAACTGAGAATATAAACCGATAGCTAAAGGTAACAAACTATGAGAAGCCCAAATACCAAATTATTTCGGTCACAGCTACATTCTGGAACAAGGGAAGTAATGGAACAATGCAGAACATCATAAAGCGGGAACAGACTGGCACTAAATGTAAAGAATTGGGGGCATCAACTTGTGAGATACTCAGCATAAAAAACAGTGGACAGAGTCCAACTCTTGGTGTATTTAGAACAAACCAAAATAGCAGTAACGTGGAGGATAGTGGATTGTTGCTGCAATTCTTATCGAGGGATGTGGGTAATGTCACAAATATAAAGGCTAAACTTAAACAGTTATTAATTATCTTGTGAACTTTGAGATGACTTTAAAGTCTAGTGTGTCTTCTTAGGATATGAACCCTGCAGTTCAGAGGACAGGTACTTGCAATGTTTTTCCTCCCCAGCTGCAGTTATGGTGGTGGATCTTAATGCCATTGTAGAGTTGCCATATGATGATTTTTGCTTCAAATGATTTGTGGATGTACAAAAGCTCAAAAGTTGGTATTTTCACTGCCTTTGCAATATTTGTATGAATTCCTGGCATTCAAGCAGAAAATTATGTTGTACCGAGCTAAATGTAGATTTTTGTAAGTTTTGCACCTAGTAAAAATTTCCACACACAGATATTAGCAATATGACCACAGTTGTTGCAGGTTTAGTGAGTGATGTCAACAGATGGTTACCAGAAAAAATGTAGTACAACACTAATAGAGTAATTATTACAGTCCTGACGTGAATAAAGCATAAGAATGGACAAATTCTTTTTAAAGAATAGATCACAAAATTAAAATGTGGATGTATGCAAATTCTGAACCATTGAGCAGAAAACTTCATAATATACTACCAAACAGTACTGTAATGTCTCAACTTTGCCAAATTATTCTTGAGAGGGAGGGAGAACAACCAGAAGTCATGGTTCATGTTGGTACCAACAACATAGGTAGGAAGAGGGATGAGGTCCTGAAAAGTGAGTTTAGGGAGCTAGGCAGAAGGCTGAAGAACAGGACCTCAAGGGTAGCAATCTCGGGATTGCTGCCAGTGCCATGTGATAGTGAAGGTAGGAATAGGAGGAGATGGCAAATGAATGCATGGCTGAGAAGTTGGTGCAGGAGGGAAGGTTTTAGATTTTTGGATCATTGGGATCTCTTCTGGGGAAGGTGGAACCTGTACAGAGAGGACGGGTTACACCTGAATCCGAGGGGGGCTAATATCCTTGCAGGCAGGTTTGCTAAGGTGGTTCAGGAGGGTTTAAACTAGTTTGCGAGGGGGATGGGAACCAGAAGGGTAGGTCAGAGGAAGAAGTGAATGAGGAAAAGTCAGATCTAACAGGCAGAGAGGCTTTGAGGAAGGAGAAACAGAGTACAGGGTATAAAAGTAGAAAGGTGGATGGACTAAGTGCATTTACTTAAATGCAAGAAGTATCAGGAATAAGGGTGATGAACTGAGAGTTTGGGTAAGTACATGGGACTACAATATTGTGGCTCTTGCAGAGACTTGGCTGTCATGAGGACAGGAATGGATATTGAATATTCCTGGTTTTCAGTCTTTTAAAAGGGATAGGGAGGGGGGGAGAAGAGGAGGAGGGGTGGCGATACTGGTTAGGGATACTATTACAGCTGCAGAAAGGGTGGATAATGTAGAAGGATCCTCTCTAGAGGTAGTATGGATGGAACTTAGGAACAAGAAAGGAGCTGTTACTCTACTGGGAGTATTCTATAGGCCCCCGTTAGCAGCAGGGATACTGAGGAGCAGATTGGAAGGCAGATTTTGGAAAGGTGTAAGAATAACAGGGTTGTTATCATGGGAGACTTCAACTTCCCAAATATTGATTGGCACCTGCTTAGTGCCAAAAGTTTAGACAGGGCAGAGTTTGTTAAGTGTGTCCAGGACAGATTCCTGTCACAGTATGTTGACAGGCCGACTAGAGGGAATGCCATATTAGATTTAGTATTAGGTAATGAACCGGGTCAGGTGACAGATCTCTCGGTGGGTGAGCATTAAGGGGACAGTGACCACTGATCCATAACGTTTAGCATTGTCATGGACAAGGGTAGGAGCAAAGAGGACGGGAAGATATTTAATTGGGGAAAGGCAAATTATGAGGCTATAAGGCTAGAACTTGGGAGTGTAAATTGGGATGACATTTTTGAAGGGAAATGTACTATGGAGATTTGGTCAATGCTCAGGGATCTCTTGCAGGTTGTTAGGGATAAATTTGTCCCGGTGAGGCAGAGAAAGAATGGCAGGGTGAAAGAACCATGGGTGATGAGAGAGGTGGAATATCTAGTTAGGAAGAAGAAGGCAGCATACATAAGGTGTAAGCAGCAAGGATCAGATAGGGCTCATGAAGAATATGGAGTAGCAAGGAAGGAACTTAAGAAGGGGCTGAGGAGAGCAAGAAGGGGACATGAAAAGGCTTTGGCGAGTAGGGTTCAGGAGAATCCCAAGGCTTTTTTCTCGTACGTGAAGAGCAGAAGGATGACGAGAGTAAAGGTAGGTCCGATTAGAGGCAAAGGTGGGAAGATGTGCCTGGAAGCTGTGGAAGTGGGTGAGGTTCTCAATGAATACTTCTCTTCAGTATTCACCAAGGAGAGGGGTCTTGATGACGCTGAGGACAGTGTTGGTAAGGTTAATGTTCTAGAGCATGTAGATATCAAGAGAGAGGATATGTTGGAGCTGTTAGAAAATATTAGGACAGATAAGTCCCCGGGGCCTGACGGAATATTCCCTAGGCTACTTCGCGAGGGTGAGGGAGAAGATTGCTGAACCATGGCTTAGGATCTTTGAGTCCTCGTTGTCCACGGGAATGGTATCCGGAGGATTGGAGGGTGGCAGGTGTTGTCCCCCTTATTCAAAAAAGGTTAGTAAGGATAGTCCAGGGAATTATAGACCAGTGAGCCTTACGTCTGTGGTGGGTAAGCTGTTAGAAAGAATTCTAAGAGATAGGATCTATGAGCATTTAGAGAATCATGGACTAATTAGGGACAGCCAGCATGGCTTTGTGAAGGGTAGATCTTGCCTCACAAGCCTGATAGTGTTCTTTGAGGAGGTGATCAGGAAGATTGATGAGGGTAGTGTAGTAGATGTGGTCTACATGGATTTTATTAAGGTGTTTGACAAGGTTCCACATGGTAGGCTTCTTCAGAAGGTCAGAGGGCATGGGATCCAGGAGGTTTGGCCGTGTGGATTCAGAATTGGCTTGCCTGTAGAAGCAGAGGGTTGTGGTGGAAGTAGCTGCCTTCAGATTGGAGGACTTGTGACCAGTGGTGTCCCACAGGGATCGGTTCTGGGACCTCTACTTTCGTGATATTTATTAATGACTTGGATGAGGGGGTGGAAGGGTGGGTTAGCAAGTTTGCAGATGACACATGAGGTCAGTGGTGTTGTGGATAGCGTGTGAGGGCTGTCGAAGCTTACAAAGGGATATTGATAGGATGCAGAGCTGGGCTGACAAGTGGCTAAATGGAGTTCAATCCGGAGAAGTGTGAGGTGGTACACTTGAAGGACTAACTCCAAGGCGGAGTACAAGGTTAATGGCAGGATTCTGGGGAGTGTGAGAGGAGCAGAGGGATCTGGGGTTTCATATCCACAGATCACTGAAAGTCTTGCCCCCTCACAGGTGGATAGGGTAGTTAAGAAAGCTTAGGGGATGTTAGCTTTTCATTAGTTGTGGGATTGAGTTTAAGAGCCGTGAGGTAATGATGCAGCTCTACAAAACTCTGGTTAGACCACACTTGGAGTACTGTGTCCAATTCCGGTTGGCTCATTATAAGAAGGATGTGGAAGCTTTGGAAATGGTGCAGAGGAGATTTACCAGGATGCTGCCTGGATTAGTGAGTATGAATTATGAGGGGAGACTAAAGGAGCTAGGGCTTTACTCTTTGGAGAGAAGGAGGATGAGGGGAGACATGATAGAGATATATAAAATATTAAGAGGAATAGATAGAGTGGACAGCCAGCGCCTCTTTCCCAGGGCACCAATGCTCAATACAAGAAGGCATGACTTTAAAGTAATGGGTGGGAAGTTCAAGGGAGATATCAGAGGGAGGTTTTTCACCCAGAGCGTGGTTGGTGCATGGAATGCGCTGCCTGGAGTGGTGGTGGAGGCTGATACGTTGGTCAAGTTCAAGAGATTGTTAGATAAGCATATGGAGGAATTTAAAATAGAGGGATATGTGGGAGGAAGGGGTTAGATAGTCTTAGGCATGGTTTAAAGGTTGGCACAACGTGATTGTGCTGTATGGTTCTATGGTTAGTGCTCATAAAATATTATGCCCTGCAGAAGATCTGTATTTTAATTATTGATTATAAAAATTACGTATTATAAAGGTCTTTTTGTTGTTAAAATCTACTAAAGAGTTTCAGAAGTGATTAATTCTGTTTGAAGTTTAGTAATTTCTGTTAATAGACAAATACAGGTGCAAGGAGGCACAAACAGAAAATGTGGTAGATAATTGATTATTTAAGATAATTAAGTCGTTTGTTTTGGGGGCATTAATTGATGGATGAATGGTCATTAGTTTAAACGATAAACGTCCCTTTTTAATTTTTAAATGGGGTTTAGCAAGAGGATGAATGTGGGGAATCGATCTAACACCTCAATGTGGAGTAGGAAGGAAACAGCACTTCCTGAGTAGTTAACACAAGGGTTCAAACGTTGGAGCAACAAACAATCTACTGGAGGAACTCAACTGGTTGAGCAGCATCTATGGGGGCAAAGGAATGTTGGTGTTTTGGGGTCGAACCCCTGTGCAATATGTGGATGGTATTTAACCAGACGAGTTTCTGCCACAATAGGTGATAAAGCTGTCATTGAGTTAAGTTGAGGTCTAAGCCTAATGGAAGTGTCAAGGTTTATCGTGGAATGAGATGAAAGGGACAGGAGAGGCTAAAATTGGGAATAATACTGGGTTTTCATACATAAAGTGAACTTCATAGTGCTAATATTATTTTGTTTGGGGACTTTGGCCAAGATCTTTCACTGAAAAGTAGTTTGTCACATACAAGTTTAATTTTCAATGTACCTTTAATGGCTTGAATGAAACCCATGATTTAACCAATATGTGATGGCACTTGAAAATGGAACAAAAAAACTGCAGGTGCTGGAAATCTGAAATAAAACCAGAAAATGCTGGAAACAAATTTCCAGTTCCTTGTGATCTTTTGACCAAATGTGTGCTCAAAACTGTTAATATCAGTGAAGACTTAGGTGGTGCAGTAGTCAGCATAATGTGTATTCAACTCTGTGACTCAGTCCTCTTTAAGTTGAGTATAAGAATCTGATGTAACATTACACTGTGCAAAAGATTGTAATCATAGTCAAAAAGCCCCAAGGCATGACAGGTGTGTAAAACTGTGAAAGATTTAATTTACTGAGACCCAGACTAAGACAAATTGCTGGTAAAGTGGAGTTTGTTTCACCATACCTCGGAGTAATTGACTGTCGGTTTAAAAAAATCATTCTCTGGCCTGTTAGAATTAACAACCACAGCTTTATGGGCACAAAATGTGCCTGAAAATATTCAAGGAATTCAATTCCTGGCCATCCGGTGATCTTTGTAATTCGGACTCTCATATTCAGTAATTTAAGCAAAAAAAACTGCAGATGCTGAGAATCTGAAACAAAACCAGAAAATGTTTCTGTCAGTATAGGCAGTGGCTATGCAGAGAGAAACAGTAAACATTTCAGGTCAATGACCCCTCAACAGATGTCCTTCATCTAAAGGGTTATTGACCTGACACATTGATGGTGTTTCTCTCTCCACAGATGCTGCCTGACCTGTTGAAAATCTCTGTTGTTTTTTTGTTCTTGCCTCAGACTGCTGATAGTCTGTGTCATTCAATTCTAAATAGTGTATTTGTGTCATTTGTCTGGTACAGTTTTAGCAGCTGTCCATCATTAGGCAACTGGAACTTAGTTGAAGTCTGTATAGCTTCATATTCAATATATTGTGCATATTTAAAAAAAAATAAAACGCAGGTCAGTGCATGTGAAATCAGCTACTCAGAATGGAAATGTTATTTATTTCTAAAAGATGAATTTACTTTATTGCCAAGAATTCCACATCCATTAGGAAAAAAATTCCCTTAATATACATCCACTTTGTGAAGTCACAACTGCTAACAGTTGATAACCTGTTAGTTGATAACTATGAGGCTAAAGACTGCCATTTTGTTATCATAAGAACATGATAGTTTGCTTCAGTAGTGGGAATTTAGTTCAAATACTTGAACGAATTCTGTGCTTTTGTAGACATTCAGAACAATGGTATAAAATGGAATTGGATATAGAATGCTTGTCAAGGCTCTCAGAGGTCCACATAAGCTTCCTTTATTGTATTACTAGATCCTTCTGTGTCTCCTGTTGTACTGATAAAACTTTAGACTTGATTTTTACTTTGGTTCTTATTTAGCCATTTTTTGTGCACATAAGACCATGACAGAATTTTTATCCAAATATTTCACTGTTGAAGCCTTGAATAAAGATGCCATTTCCTGGAACAATTCATCTTTCACTGATGCAAAGCACATTTTCTCCACTAATTAAAATATTTTTAGCTACAGGAATAAAACAAAATCAACAGTAGAAATTGGGAAAGTTGAGTGATGGATGATGATTCAGTTGAGATGCATAGATACAATTGCAGGGTCTGAGATTACAATCTGAGTCACTGAGAGAGTCATCCTTTGTTCCTTCTTTTCCTCTGACACCAGCTGTCCCGCAGCATGACACTGAAAGGCTGAACACTTTCTGTCATTTGGATTTTTGTTTACTTTTGTTATGTGGCTGGATTCTCAACATCATTGATGGAATGTGTGCTGGGGAATAGTTTTATTCATAACATGCTCAAACGCTGATGATTGGAAAGGTGATACAATTAATAACTATTCCCACTCTTACTTTAAAAAAATATTTAGTTCAAATGTAATAAAAGCAAAGCCATATTTTGATTTGAGCTGACCAGTTTGGGATTTTCCAACATGTTACCTCAGCACTTTACAAAGAGAGCATCTCTTGACCTCTTTCAAAGAAACTGGCCTGGATGAAGAAGGTAGTGTGACTTCCTTTTCAAACCACTATAATGTGACATAAGCCATTAAAAAAAAAGTAGTGTTTTTTCTACAAATACTGGTGATTGTGCTTGAAGCTGGCAGAATGGGAGCAGGTACTTACATGGCACCATGACCAGGTACTGATGCTGGCAGTGAGGCCCCTCTTTTGTTTTTGCAAAGAAAGGTTTTTGCCAGCGCTGGGCTGGTGCTGCAGGACATAAGAAGACGGTACTCAGTCAGTGAGGGAAATGAGTTTGGGCTTGGTGGCTAGGCAATGAATTCTTTGCCCAGCATCCTCATTGCTGCTCTGTTATTCTCTCCACTTCTGCCGTCAGCCTCCCATTGCCTCTCCTTTAATGGGTTGTTGATGCGTCTTCACCTCTCTCCTTCTCTGTCCCCTGTGAAAAGGAATGTGACAAATGTTTGGAGAAAACAATTCAGGAATATGGGGAAAAGGTAAGATGTAAGGACTGCTGACTTCCTCATCAAAAGACCCTCACGGCTTGATGGAATGAACCTCCCCTTCTCTGCTGTACCCATTTATGATTCATGACTCTGGGAACAAAACACATACAAAGCAACCAATTAAGTACATAAGTACTTAAATGTTCTTAAGTGACTTGGAACGTCCTGGGGATGTGAAAAGCATCTTGTAATGTAGTAAGCACAGCAGCAACATTCCAGAAACAAAAATGAGATAGGTAATCAGGTAATAATTATTATAATGCATTGAGATAAAGTATTTGGAATAGGGGAGTGGGCATTAGATCTACCTGAGGTGTCGGGTGAGACCTCGGTTTTACATTTTATGAAAAAAAAAACAGTTCATCCAAAAGTGTAGCACTCTAACAGTACTGCAGTGAATTTTCAGCAGAGATTTTATGTTCTGATCTCTGCAGAGGGTTGAATTCACCACCTTCTAATGCAGAATAAAGTGTGGCTGATACAATTGTTGTGGCTGATCTATTACTGTTATCCCATTGATTTTAAATTCAGGGGCTTGCTTTGAGTGACTTTTCTGTACACATGTAAGTAAAAGAATGGTATCTCTCACTAGTGTATATTTTTCCCATTTTGGACCTGGCTATCTGAACATAGAAAAGTTTTTGGCAATTTTCTTCCAGTGGATGAATGGGCATTAAACTCTGACCCCAGACTGGGCACTGCATGCCAGAATTTTCAACTTTTCCT